>NC_142931.1:146811809-146836809 GCF_046866305.1 Octopus bimaculoides
TATCTATTTATCTATCTATCTATCTATCTATCTATCTATCTATCTATCTATCTTTCCACCTATTATCTATCTATCTATCTATCTATCTATCCACCTATCTCTCTCTCTCTATCTATCTATCTATCTATCTATTTATCTATCTATCTATCTATCTGTCTGTCTGTCTGTATGTCTGTCTGTCTGTCTGTCTATCTATTTATCTTCCTATCTGTGTACACACGCACACACATATGTGTGCGTCTGTATGTATATACATACATACATAATACATACATGCGTATATACATACACACACATACATATATACATATGTATGTGTGTGTATATATATATGTATGTGTATATATATATATATATATATATATATATATATATATATATATATATATATATATACAAACATGCATGCACGCATACACACACACACATGTGTGTGTGTGTGTATTGATGGATTGATGGAAGGATATAGTTCTGTAAAGATGAAAGATCCCTTTTATATAGTTATGTTTAGTCTATAAGTGCGTGTATTTTGTGCGTGCGTGAGTACGTGTGTGTGTGTGTGTGTGTGTGTGTGTGTGTGTGTGTTGCAGTTGTATAATGTATGTGCAAGAGAAGAAAAACGTCTTTAACTTTCGCTTTTCACCTTTGGACTTCTCCGTCTTCTCCCCCCCCCCTCTCTCTCTCTGTCCCTTTTCCCTCCTTTCTCGTACTTTCTCTCCTTCTCTGTCTATATAACATCTATCTGTCTACATCCATATGTTTATCCCGCTATCCCTCAACAAGCTATCTTCCTTCGTACACTTTCTCTCTTCTCTCGTTGTTCCAAACTGACACCCTTTGTCTTTCCCTGTCCTTTGCTCTCTCTCTCTCTCTCTCCCTTTGTCCAATCGCACACATTAGGTATATGCGCACACGCATATGTTTACGCACATTCATATACACACGCACACTTATACATGCAGTACACATACACACCCAAACACTTCAGGTTTATTTTAACTCTGTCACTCTCACGCTGTCTCTCTTTCTCCAATCATATACATACCACACACACACACACATACACACACACACACACGCGCGCCACACACATCAACCTCTGCTAACTCTCTCTCTCTCTGTCTCCATCCATCTGCCCGTACGCCCACCCATCCAGCCATCCGACTGAAATATTCTCCACCCCTTTCCTATCCACTTCCCTCCCTTCACTCCATTAACTGTCAACCAGTAAATTACCTTGATCAACACCCCTCCCTTCCTCCCCCCCTCTCTCTCTCCTTTATATGTGAATCCTACCAAATTTTTAACACGGTTGTTGCCGGATCGAAATACATTCGCACGCACACATACACACACAAGAGCACGCGCACAGACACACACAAGAGCACGCGCACAGACACCACGCCACACACACACACACACACACATACACAAACACACACACATGCGCGCACCCACACAGATCCCATAAACGCAGTCACAATTACACACGCACACAGACAGATCCTGTATACGCTCAGTCACAAGCCCAATACACACACACATACACACACGCACGCACACACATACTAGCGCGTTTCCATTCTTGTCGTATGCACAACACTCATATATTATACATACAAACGCATTGATACGCGTATACACATAGCAATAGTTATCAAAAGAATCTTAAATAAACACTTAAACACACATGTTGATGGACAAAATGAAAGCGAAAGTACGTGTGGGTGTGTATGGTTGTGAGATTGTATATGTGTTTGTGAGATGGTGTGTATGTATGCGAGCGTGAATGAATGAGTGACTGAGAGAGTGAGAGAGAGAGAGAGAGAGAAAGAGAGATAGATAGATAGAAGGACACTCTATGTGTGTATATACATAAGGGTATATAAGTATGTGCGCGTGTAGGTATGTTAGTGTGTACACATATAATTATTATATAATTGTCTACGTGTGTATGTGTAATTGTAGTATCAGAACTTGCTGAACATTACGGCGCAATCGTACATACACAGACACACATACACACGCACACTCGCACACACATGCGCGCGCGCGCGCAGATGTGTATCTATAAGTTTGTGCGTGTGTGTGTGTGAATATATCTATTTGTTTCTGTGTGTTTCTGTACATATATTCTGGGGCTTACAGATACGCTTCTATGTGGGTGAGTCTAGTTTATGTGTGCGTGTATGCATGTGTGTAGAAGCGCGTGTATGTGTATCCAAGTAATTAGATGTGTACGTGTATGTCTGATATCCGCGCGCTTTTTTCAGAAGTGCGTATGTTTGTTTCTCTGTATGTATAGAGACTGCGCGTTTGTATCCATGCGCATGTATGTATGTATTTATATATGTATATATGTATGTATGTATGTATGTGCATAAGTGCGTATAAATGGAGATATATTGCGTGCGCATGTGTACTTGAATGATTTATTTGTATGTGTATATATGCATGTGTATGTGTGTGTATTTTATATATGTATAGAAGGATGTAGGTATGTATAGAAATGTAAGTATTGTGTGTGTTTGTATATATATATATATACATACATACATATATATGCATACATACATACACACACACATATGTATATATAAGGCGGATGTTACACAATGATGATGATATGATGTATATGTGTATACACACACACACACACACATATAAATGCATGTATGTATGTATGTATGTATGTATGCATGCGTGTAGGTGTGAAATGTTCTTATTTAGCTCCCATCTAGTCTTAATCCAGCAGACCTATGTGCAAAGGCTCTCCAAACATGACTATCTCTTTTTGTAAGAGTATCAAGGGCTACAATATTCAATGTACCATTCCTTATTTTATGATGGTATGGCTTGAGTTTATTGTGTGTAAGGGGATACTTGGCTGTTATTTCTAGTATATTGGGTGACCACATAGACTTCCCCTTGTGATGTGTGGCATGTTATATGCCTGATGTGTTGTATAAGCTTTCGTGTAGTACGATGTGTGTGTGTGTGTGTGTGTGTAATATGTTGCTGTGTAGTCCCAGGTCATTGTTCACACCTGTCAGAAGGCGTTCCAGCTGTGACTGTCCCGTTTATTTTGCTTGTGGTTACACTGTCCAGTATATCCTACGCATCTATCTTTACTTCATGATGACAGCCTGTTTTGAGGGAAATTTGACTACTATTTCTAGCACTTTGAATGACCAAGTACAGGCTCTCTCGATCTTTCACTGTGTGATGTGTGTGTGTGTGTATGTGTGTGTGTGAGAGAGAGAGAGAAATTGTGTGAGCGCGTATGATATTATATGTGATGTGTTCGTGTGATACATGTGCGTATTATATAAGTGAGAGAGAGAGGCTATTTCCTATTATAATAATTATACATACATATATATATACACATGTATACATACATACATACATACATATATATATATATATATATATATATATATATATATATATATATATATATATATATATGTATGTATGTATGTATATGTATGTATATATATATATATATGTACATATATGTATAAATATATATGTGTGTGTATTTGTATGTGTACACACTCCTTCATATGCATATCACACGGATTGCTTACAATCGCATTACACTCTCCAGTGTACGTATGTGATACGATATAGAAATATGGATTACTACGTGCATATACAGATACACACATAGATTTTCTAAGTATATATACATACATACACACACACACACACACACATATATACATATATAGGCTTGGTGATGTTTTGTAAGTGCTAACGCACGAAACCCTCGGCCTTTGAGTCACTCTGTTGCTTATACTAAATATTCATTATATATATATATATATATATATATATATATATATATATACATATATTACTACAAAGACGACGATGGGTCTTAGTGACTTTTGGCGGGGTCCATATAAGATTTTGTTTTTAAACTTTACGTGCAAATAAATTGTTTTAGACTCTCCACACAAGATATTTTAACAATTTTTCTTTTTTTTTTAATATACAGTTCCTAACAATATCTCACTATAAAAAATACAATAAAAAAATTTAAACCCAATCAAACAGGTCCATAGGTGAAAAAAAAAATGGTTGAGAATTACTGCTGCAGTGTGTATATATCTCCAATACAGCTAACTGTATGTAGAGTTTACAATGTGATATTTACTGAAATGTATCGATATTATAGTATATAAAGATATATTGCATCTATGTTACATTGCTCTATATAGTGTTTACTGCATGATATTACCAGTAGTTAATATTAATGTAGTATATATATGTATGTATGTATGTATGTATATTGTGTGTATCGGTAACTCGGCCCTGTGTAGTGTTTTCTGCAAAATGACATTACTGTAGTGTGTATATGATAGAGTTCTGAGTAGAGTTTACTACAAGACGATGTTACCGTATTGTGTCTACACTTTACTATGAGATGATATGATATTATCACAGCACGCTGTTGTAAACACATATCCTAAAAATATCGCATATCGATCCCCTCAGATAACCCCCCCCCCCCCCCATCACCACCACCACCACCACCACCATCACCATCACCATCACATTCGCGCACGTACACACGAACCTCTTGCTGTCGACATCACCACCACCACCACCACCACCATCATCATCATCATCATCATCATCATCATCATCATCATCATCATCATCATCACTGCTGTTACCTAGTTCTTCCATACCCACCCGTCTCCCGACTTCGTTCTCCCGCGCGGAACTGCTCAGACATTCTGGTGATGGCGGCGGCGGTGGTGGTGCTGGTGGCGGCGGTGGTGGTGCTGGTGGCGGCGGTGGTGGTGCTGGCGGCGGCGGTGGTGGTGCTGGTGGCGGCGGTGGTGGTGCTGGTGGCGGGTAGCAATAACGGTGGGGAAGGTGGTGGCGTGTTGTTACATTTTTGTCAATGGAAGAAACACTACGATGAGGTTCGTTGTATCTTGGTTTCTCGATGGATTCCTACAGTTAGCAATACAGACGTACAATCACCATTAGTAGTAGTAGTAGTAGTAGTAGTAGTAGTAGCAGCAGCAGCAGCATCGATGTCATCATCATCGTTGTCGTTGTCATCCTCCTCCGCCTCATCATCATCGTCATCATCATCATTTTCATCATCGACAGCAACATTGCTAAACTGTTGACATCTTCACCATCATCGTCAACATTGTGCACGTTGTCATCGTCATCATCATCGTCGTCATCGTCGTCATCGCAATCATCGTCATCGTCACTAAGACACTGTTACCGTTGTCAACGTAGTCATCGTCATCATCATCATCATCATTATCATGAGATCGTCAGTTATTATAATCACTGTTATTACTACAACCACAAAGCAACCACCGCCACCACCACCACCACCAACACCATGACCACAACCATTGACACCATCACCCTCCACCACCACCACCACCACCATTGACACCGTCACCCCCTACCAGTTTCCCCTGTCTCCAACACCAGAAAAACCATCGCATACACCATAAACACACGAAATCTAGAGAAAAGACGAAAATAGACAGGATTGCTGGCAACTGCTGTACAACATTCTCAACACAGAGGAGAAGGCAAAATGATGCACAATCACATTTGACCAGCTACAATAAACACCGCATGAACAATGCATTGAATCTGTCTTGTTGTAAGGTCTTGAGTGCTGGGCGGGATCACTGGGTAGCTTGCCTGGGTGGATGTGGGGGGGGGGGGGGGGCTTCAGGGATTGAGGGCTATATAGCTAATGAATGGCTTTGCTATCAAATAATAATAATAATAATAATAATAATGATGGTGATGATGATGATGATGATGATGATGATGATTTCATGCCAGGGCGAAGGATGAAGGGGTCAATGCAAAGACAAATATGGTGTTGGGGGTTTACATATAATTAAATGATAAAATAATTAAATAACAAAAAAAAAAGGTATGTATACAATGGAAAAGAAAGGACTTGTACATAATATACAAAGGTTTAAAAAAAGGGTGTATGTGGGGGTGGGATGACGATGATGATGATGATGATAATAATAATAATAATAATAAAAATAATAATAATAGTAATAATAATAATAATAATCATTATAATCTTTTCTACTTTAGGTACGAGATGCAAAAGTTTTGGGGGTGGGGGGCAGTCGATTAGATTGGTCCCCAGTATGCAACTGGTACTTTAATTTATTGACCCCGAAAGGATGAAAGGCAAAGTCGACCTCAGCTGAATTTGAACTCAAGAAATACCGCTTAGTATTTTGTCTGGCATGCTAATGATTCTGCCAGCTCACTGCCATAATAATAATAATAATAATAATAATAATAATAATAATAATAATAATAATAATCATTTCTATTATAGGCACAAGGCCTGAAATTTGGAGGAGGGGGTAAAGTCAATCACATTGACCCAGTATGCAACTGGTACTTAATTTACCAATTCTGAAAAGATGAGAAATGAAGTTGACTTTGGTGGTATTTGAACTCAGAGCTTAAGGGTCTGTAATAACACAAATAATACCACCGTTACCTGGGTCCTCAACATCTTCACAATAAGTCATACACACCTGTTATGTTACTGTCTTAAGTCCTGAGACTCCTAGGGCCAAATTCCTGGTTTCCATGGCAACTAAGTAATTGAGATCACATCAGTGAAGGCACACAGGTTGATGGTTAAGGTCTTTGGTTCACAATCAGACAATCACAAGGCACTTAAGGCCACAACATGATCTCTCCAATCAGTTCTGTTTCCTGCTACAGTTCTGGTCTCATTCCAGCCCCTCCACCCTCCTCATCTCCTTTCTTTGTCAATGATCTTTCACCATGTGGTCTGAGGGTACCCTGCTGCTCTTTTCCCCTCAGGTTGTCACTAGCTTATTTTTCAATGTTGTTGTTATTATTTATTATTATTATTATTATTATTATTATTATTATTATTATTATTATTTTATGTTTGACTTTTGTTTTGCATTTGTACAAGTTGGATCCAAGTCTCACCCAGAGACCTCAAGAGACAACAAGTTAGAAGTTCATGTAGGTGTTATGCCTAGGGTACCATATATTTGGATTTGTACAGTTTTGTTCAAGTGAATGTTTAAGAAACCATAAGAAAATTATGTGTTTGTTTTAAAATTTGAGATCACATAGACAGTATTTTACGTAGGATATGGGCAGTTCCCATGAGCACTATCTTTTGAACTTCAGCCATTTTGGGGTTTCCTGGTATCTGAGCTAGGTAGTAATCAGACCGTTTCGCTGTCATTATTATTATTATTATTATTATTGTTATTATTATTATTATTATTATTATTATTATTATTATTATTATTATCATTCAGGTCACTGCCTGGAATCGAACTCAGAATTTTGGGATTAGTATCCTGTGCTCTTAACCACTACATCATATGCCCGTGGCGTAGAGGTTAAGAGTGTGGGCTACTAACCCCAAGATTCCAAGTTCGATTCCAGGCAGACCTGAATAATAATAATAATAATAATAATAATAATAATATCAAAAAGTACCTTAGGAATGAGAACCCAGGTTTGAAATTTCCCCAAGACACCTGAAGAAGGCTGGAGGGTATATCAGCCGAAACTTTGTGTTAACAACAAACAAGATGAAGACAAATATCTGTCAAATGTAAATAATGTACATAATTCCTCATCTCTTAAATATAGAACTGTAGATTCTTTATTATTTGAAAATCGAAATGAAATATGGTAACAAATGGAAATATGGTAACAAAATAATAAATGAGTAAAATAAATAACAACATTGAAATTTTACTGAGACAACCACAGCAATAACAACAACAATACAACACATCCTAAAATACATCATCATCATCATCATCATCGTCATCACCATCATTTAATGTTGGTTTTCTGTGCTGGCATGGGTTGGACTCCACATAATTTGCTGTAATTTATAATCTCACTTGAACTACAGTTTAAGATAACTTTTGGATTTAATCTAAAGCGACCCCAACATTTCATTTCTGTTATATTGATTCCATGAGTTCAAATATATTGTAGATATCTATAATCTGATAATCCACAGTTTCACTCATCCTCAGAAGTAATTAACAAGATTTCTTAGTCTTGATTAATTGAGGATTAGTTAGTTTATGTTTCCAGACTTGACCACGTGGCTAAAAAATTGGCTTCTTAGTCATGTGATTTCAGTCACCTTTCGGGATACCTTGGGAAATTACCTTCTACCATAGTCTTGGCCCAATCCCAAACGGTGGAAATTGTGAGGAATCCTGTCAGACAAACTCTGGTTATTATTAAATAGTCCATCGTCCGTTCTGGCATGGGTTGGACAGTTTGACCAGGGCTGGTAAGCTAGAAGGCTGCACCAGACTCCAGACTGATTTGGCATGGTTTTCTATTCAATTTATCACCCCCCTCTCTCTCTCTCTCTCTCTATATATATATATATATATATATATATATATATATAGAGAGAGAGAGAGAGAGGTGGGGTAATAAATTGAATATTAATTCAATTTAAAACCAAGTGGCCTAGCATGGACAACTTTGGACAAATGTCTTCTATATATATATGTATATATATATATATATATATATATATATATATATATATATATATATATATATATATATATATATGTATGTATGTATATGTATATACACATAGAACTGGCACGTTGTTTCCATTTACCAGATTCACTTACACAGCATTGTTTGATCAAAGGTTATAGTAGAAGACATTTGTCCAAAGTTTCCCGTAACGGAACTGAACCTGACTCCACATGATTCCAAAGCTAGCTTCTTTACCACACAGCTATGCATGTGCCAACAAATCTACCCAAATAACCTAATTGTTATTCCATAGTGTTGACATAGCTTCCAGCATATATAGGTCCTAGCTCTGTTGTGTCTACGAATATATTATTATTATTATCATCGTCATCATCATCCTCATCATCATCATTATCATCATCATTGTTATTATTATCATTAATAATAATAATAATAATAATAATAATAATAATAATAATAATGATGATGATAATAATGATAAGGTAGCAAGCTACTGAAATCACTAGCATATTAGGCAATATGTTTAGTGGCGTTTTAACCCAGCTCTTTATGTTTTAAATTATAAGGAAATGGTTCCAATGCCTTCAAAGATTTGGCTTGTTCATTTTTAGGCTGTGATTTATTTTGATTCTTCTTGTCAGGTATTATATTTTGTGGTAAGTGGAACTATATGAATGATTCTAAGGTTGTGAGAGATATGAAAATAAGAGGAAAGTATGTGTTTCGTAGGGTGTGAGTTAACAGAAAAGTATAGTGAGGAGATTTATTTTGGTTTGATGTGGGAATTTGGTTATTGTTTAGGGTTCAGTCAGTAATAGAAGTAAAGGTGAAAGCAGATGTGTCAAATTGAGACCATGAGATTCTATGTATATAGGGTTGGTTTTTGTGGTGTTTTAGGTTTCACAAAAGAATGTTTGCTGATAATAAAGTTGGTCACACAGAACAGGTCAGACTGACATTCAATTTAGTCTTTGTGTTAGCTTTAGTTTAAGAAATTTTATGCTTGATGAACAAACAGTTTCGGTATCATACAGTTCTTTTCTCCCCTGTCTCTCAGCTCTTTTGTTTTTCTTTTTCTTCTCTTTTCTAAAGAGTATTATCCAACACATCAGATTCGTTTTTGTTTCTTCTTTTTTCATTGTACACTTCTTTGTTCCTTGTATTTTTTTTTTCATACTTTATATTTCTACACTTTTCAGGTATGCATTATTTTGAGCAGTAATTTTGTTTGTTTCCTCTTTGCCTCAAGTTTTGCTTGTGTAATTCATGTTATTTTTTACCACTCCCTCTCTCTCTCTTTCTCTCTTTCTCTCTCTCTCTCTCTCTCTCTCTCTCTCTCTCTCCAAACAAAGTGACACAAACACACACACACACTGGAACTCTCTCTCTCTCTATCTTTCTTTTAAGAATATGTTTCATTATTGTTTGGAAATGATACCAAAGCAAAGATTGGATCTCTGTGCAGTCCTCTGGCCCATCAGTTCTGTCAAACTGGCCAGCCCATGCCAGCATGGAAGAAGGGACATTAAATGATGATGATGATGTTGATGATATAACAATAGGATTGATTTAAATATTATATTTCTAAGAAAACTCACGCCCCCCACCACCACCATTGCCCCATTGACATTTGCCACCTCCTTGACATTCATTGACCTTTTGCTGGCCTTTGACCTTTACTAGCCTTGACCTTTGTTGTTTTCTTCGAAGCTCATGATTCTCTCATGGAGTACTACCATCCAGATTAAGAACCACTCCATGTAATGTATGTAGTTTCTTGTGGTTTTATTGTTTTGATAATACTCCATGCAATAACAACGTGTAGTGCAGTGGTTCCCAACCTTTTCACTACCAAGGATCCCTTTTATTTAAATGAGTTTTCCCACGGCCCCCTTTTAATATGCTCATTCTTATGTATGGGTATATATATATATATATATATATATATATATATATATATATATATATATATATATATATATATATATATATATATATAAATATATATATATATAAATAAATATATATATATATATACATATATATATATATACATATACATACATACATACATACATATATATATATATACACACACACATATATATACATATATAAATATATATATATATATATATATATATATATATATATATATATATATATATATATATGTATAGCATCGAAATCAAATATTCATTTATGGAGACAGCGGTTGTATATTATCTGAGGAGATACAACTAGTTCCTATTATACAGGTAAACCATTACTTAATTTAAATTTAAATTCTGTATATATGTGGATCTATGCTGTATCGAACCATGCGCAATGAATCTTTCATCTTTACGTTCTGAGTTCAAATTCTGCTGAGGTTGATTTTGCTTGTCATCCTTTCAGGGTTGATAAAATGAGTAACCAGTTGATCCCTGGGGTTGATGTAATCGACTTTTCCCTCTCCCCTGAACATGCTGGCCTTGTGCTAAAATTTGAAGCCAAAATGTGTTAGTGGGTTCTATGTGATGTTTCTTATTGATAGTACTATTCTATTAGTGGTATTTTATGGAATGTGTGCAAAGTCTTATAGTTTTTCTTGCTGTGTGTTGTATGTGATAACCATTGCTGCTCTGAGTTCAAAGAATACCAAGGTGGACTTAGCCTTTTATCTTTTTGAGGTCAATAAACTAAGTACCAACTGAGTACTTGGGATGATGTCATCGACTACCTCACTTCCCCCAAATTCCAGGCCTTGTGTGTGTGTGTGGCATGGGGAGGTGGGTGGAGGTAAGTGTCTGGTGAGTGAGTATTAAAAGGATTGAGGAAATTTAAAACGTGGATTTTTTTTCTTTTCAGAACATACCAAGTGATAACATTTTAATGCCAACCAAAGTTTGAGGACTCAACAGAATCCTGGACTATTAGAAGATTAAGGGCCCTTAAGAAGCCTAAACCTCCAAATGCCATGGTATTCCTCTCTCTTCTGAATCTTGAAACTTAAGGAACCAAAGTCCAAAGTCTAAGCCGGTAAGTCCCAGAATTATTTATCCAATTTCAAGACACAGGCGTTGCTGTGTTGTAAGATGTTTGCTTCCCAGACATGATTCTGGGTTCAGTCCCACTGCGTGACACCTTGGACAAGTGTCTTCTACTATAGCCTCAGGCCGACCAAAGCCTTGTGAGTGGATTTGGTAGATGGAAATTGAAAGAAACCCATCGTATATATATATATATATGGGTGGTTGGCGTTAGGAAGGGCATCCAGCTGTAGAAACTCTGCCAAATCAGACTGGAGCCTGGTGTTGCCATCCGGTTTCACCAGTCCTCAGTCAAATCGTCCAACCCATGCTAGCATGGAAAGCGGACGTTAAACGATGATGATGATGATGATGATATATATATATATATATCAAACAAATTGAAAACAGAACACAAAGGATATCGTGGTACACGTGTTTCAAGCTTTATAAACAATCTGTCATTACATCAGTATAGGTATATTATTGATATAAAAGATGGTTTAAAGCTATCTTCAGCTGCAAACATTGCCAGTCCAAAGATTACATCACAAAAGAAAAAAGAAAAAGAAAAAGAAAAAATACAGTTAGTATTACCCATTATAATAGGTTTATCACATCCCTTTAAAAAGGTATATCTGCATAAAGGTTCGTTGGATTATATATATGTCTGTATGAGTTAGAGGTTAAGCAACCATCTAAGGGATAATAAATATCCAATAAACTACTGGACGTATACCTATTTATATTCAAAGGCTTACTGTTGCAGGGCAATAGTACAATCGAATAATAGGCATGAGGGGGGGGGGGGGTAAAACTGGAAGTTTATCCAGAATTTATAAGGCAAGGAAGAAAATGGAGAAGAGATTCAATTGACAAACATCAGCAAGATCGATTTATTAATTACAATCATAGGAATAAATAAATAAATAAATAAATGAATACAACTCTACTCTACTGTTTGTCAATTAAATATCTTCTTCCTTGCCTTATATGTATATATATATATATTTCTTTATTGCCCACAAGGGGCTAAACATAGAGGGGACAAACAAGGACAGAAAAACGGATTAGGGAGCCAGTTGATTAGATCGCCCCGAGTATGCAACTGGTACTTAATTTATCGACCCTGAAAGGATGAAAGGCAAAGTCGACTTTGGTGGAATTTGAACTCAGAATGTAAAGACAGACAAAATACCAATAAGCATTTCACCTGGCATGCTAACGTTTCTGCCACCCCCACCCCCACCCCACCCTACCTCAACAATTATATTAACCCTTTATCATTTAAACCAGTCATACCTGACCTAAATATTCTACCTGTTTTATGTTCAATCTGGCCAGATCTGGTCTCTCGCACTTAACCGACAATGCCATTCTAAAACTAAACGTTTGCATCACTGAAATCTCAAAGCTATGAAGTAATGCATAATTAATTCAAAACATTATGAATAAATAAGCATTTGACAGAACAATCGGAATGCCTAAAGGGTTAAATTGATATAATCTATTTTTGTTTATAATTTTATTTATCTAACACCCAAAAGGAGTAAGCAATTAACTGGTGGCAAAACTGCTTAGCCATTAGAGAGTCATATTCACTCTTTTGATGTATTTCACAACCATTCTGTCAATTAATTTTGAGATTAATAAAGAATATAGTAAAATAGGTTTGGCATTAACAAATGGCGCTTAAAATATAAACTAGCATGAAATTTTCATGAGAGTTATGTGTGGCAGAATCAGTAGAGAGTCTGATGTAGTATTTTGGGGGTGTTTGGTTGGGATTCTCTTTGTTCAAATGATACTCGGGTCCATGTTGCCTGTCATTTTTTTTTTTTGTGGTTGATAAAAAGAAGTAGCTGTTAGTGGTAGAGGTGGATTTCAATATAGCAACCAATTTCAATATAGCAACCCTTGCAGGTGATGCCCCAGCATGGCCACCGTCCAATGAAAGGAAAACAGTGAAATGATAAAAGAGGTGATTAAATATTTAATACGAAACATTACTTTGATTTGTTCCATCTTAGTATTTGATTAGTTGCCAATAGATTTTGATATTTCACAATGTCTGTAGCCTCGTTAATTAGGTTAATGAGTGGGGGGGAGGTTTGGTGGATAATAAGACGATGGGGTTGTTTTCTGCAAAAATCCATCTCAGCATAAACTTGTGAATAAAGTAACCTCTACCTTACACTTGCCCCGTATGGGTGGGACGTTGGCAGATGTGGTTGTGCAATCAAGAAGTTGGCTTCTTAACTACCCTAAGGTGCCATGTGACACCTTAACACTTTGCTTACTATGGGAATCACTGGTGACTCTCTACGCTATGTTCTCAGTATACCATGGGAATCACCGGTGACTCCCCATACTATAATCTTAGTATACCATAGGAGTCACTGGTGACTCCCCATGCTGTATTCTTAATATACCATGGGAATGACTGGTGATTCCTCATGCTATATTCTTAGTATAGATGTGAGTCACCAGTGACTCACCACACTGTATTCTTAATATACTATGTGAGTCACTGGTGACTGCCAGTTATGATGTGTTTTCATGGAGCTTCACGTTACTGTGGTTCAAAATATATTGATCGAATTTTAAGAAATTTATAGAATACAGATATGGGAAGGACGCAAGTCTCCATCGTTGAAGTGGTGCCCTCCATAAAATAATTTTTATGAAAAAGAAGCCATTAAGACTTAGATAACAGAATCTGGAATATATTCTGTAGCAGGGAAAAAATCCATAAATGGAGGCATAACGGACATTTGAACACTTTTGTACCATGTGTATCACAGAATGGATATAATATTCATTTTGAACTGGGGGAGTCACTGTTGATAGCCTTGCTTTAAATTAATGTGGTAGTTAATGAACTAGAACATATATATATATTTTTTTTCATAGTTTCAGCTTAGAGCTGTGGCCATGCTGAAGCACTGCTGTTGAAATATATAATGTCTATAATATACCCATTGTATATATAATAATAATAATAATAATAATAATAATAATAATAATAATAATAATAATAATAATAAAGGGTAAAAATCATTAATGATTTTTAATAGGTGGTCAGTGCAGAAATAAAACCTCATAGGTAAATTTTATAAATATTTTATAATTCTATACATAATTATAACAAGGGCTTGGCTTGCGCCTCACCATGCTCTGAAAAATAGACATCAAATGACACGAATACCACCATGACTATTTAACCTAATTAATGAGGCTAATAGTGTCTTTTGACGTCTATTTTTTAGTGCGTGGTGAGGCACAAGCCAAGCCCTTGTTATAATTATGTATAGAATTATAAAATATGTGTATATATATATATGTAACATATGGTATAATTATAAACAGGGCAAATTTCAGCCATTTCTCTGAAGACTGAAGAAACGATGATCAGCCTTAATCGATTTTTGAACCTTATTGGGTTCTCATCAGAGGTGTCTACATCATTCTGACAGTCTATGGTTAGAAAATTTAAAGAAATGCATAATTCATGACAAAATTGGACCGTTGGTGCAAAAGAAAATATGGCACAAAATCAGTTTGGTAGACAAAATATTAAGCAAGTATCTCTTCTACTTGTAGTCTCAGCTCAACAAGTGTTGTGAGTAATATTTGGTAGATGGTAACTGGAATATGATCAGAAGGACCAGTCCTGTGGTGGCCAGATTAATCTATTGCCTAATTTAGTAACATCACCAATTGGTCCTTGGGTGCATCTAGCAAAGTTCACTCTGTCGCATGTATTCAGGGCATGTATGTCTTTGGTCTAAGAATACTTTCCTCCTTTCTTCCTTTCTTCCACCTATCTTTGAATCTCTGCAAAAATAGGTCCTGGGTATTGCTCTTCTGCCCGTGAATAAAAACCAAAGTAATTTAAGAACACAACTGTAAAACATCATCATCATCATCATCATCATTTAACATCCATTTTCCAAACTGGCATGGGTTTGATGGTTTGACCACAGCTGGCAAGAAGGGAAGCTGCACCAGACTCCAGTCTGTTTTGGCATGGTCTCTATGGCTGGATGCCCTTCCTAATGCCAACCCCTTTAAAAAGTGTGCTGGGTGCTTTTATGCGGCACCGCACAGGCACTTTTATGTGGCTTTGCCACGAGTGCTTTTCACAACCAGAGGGACCATTGCATTTTTTGTTTTGCATCTTAACTGTGTTGGTGACATGTAAGAATGAATCCATTACTCATTGCAAGGGGATTGAAGTTAGAAAGGGCATCAAGTGTAAACACCACACCATAACTGACAGAGGAGCTCGGCACAGCCCTGCAGCTCATTCCGAATATCCTCTCAAACTGACCAACCCATGCGAGCATGGGAAACAAATATCAAATGTCACTGCCGATGAAGATGATGATGATGAAGGCAACAGTGGTGGTGGTGGTAGTGGTGGTGATAACAATGATGATGATAATAACAATGACAATGATGATGATGATGATGAGGAGGAGGAGGAGGATGGTGAGGACGACAATGATGACGATGATGCCACTGCCAACCATGACGCCACCACTGATGGCTACGATGACGATGACGATGGAAGTTTTTTAACTGGACAGAAAAAAAAGGTCATTTAATGAAACAATGTTAAAGACACATCATCATCTTTGTGTTTTGTTTTTGTTTTGTTTTTTTGGTTTCTGTTGTTGTTGTTGCTTTTTCTCTGATTAAACAAAACCCGAACTGTTTTATTTCTGTCCACTCTCCTCCTCTGTGGCTGATTTGACACACTTCCAACATAATTAAATCAACTAACAGAGATTATCATTGCTGATATCAATCCGACATTACATATATACACACATACAGATAAACACACATACACACACACATACATACATACATATATACATATATATATATATATATATATATATATATATATATATATATATGTATATATATACACATGCACATAAATATATACATACATATATATATATATATATATATATATATATATATATATATATATATATATATATATATATATATATATATATATATATATATATATACACATACATATATATACATATATATATATATATTTACACACACACATATGTATGTATGTATATATATATGTGTGTGTATATATATTTGTATATATGTGTGTATATATATATATATACACACACACGCATACACATACACACCTCTCGCTGGTATTTGTAGTCGAGGCCTGTGTGTTGATGCCAGCCAAAAGTCGTTGATTTCCTCTCAAACCTTTATCCATTTATTAATATTCTCATAAATGTCTTTGGCAAGATTTGAACCCTGCTCAACTGGGATTGCCAAGATTCAAGCTGCTTATTAGAATAATGGCAGAATATCTAATTAGACACAAATATATTAGATAGACTATTAATTAGCCACTGTTGCTGTCATTGCTCCTGATGCGGTTGTTGTTGATTTGGTTCCATTCTTAAGATGGCGCTACAATGAGTCTCAGTGATGTTTGTGATTCTCTGAAGATGAACGCCAAAAAATGGCTGTGTGGTTAAGAAGTCACTTTGGGATCAAGTGATTTCATGTTCAATTCCACTGCACAGCACCTTGGGCAAATGCCTTCTATTATAACCCTGGGCTGATCAAAGCCATGTAAGTGGATATGTAGATGGATACTAAAAGACTCCCATTGCATGTCTATATCATCATCCTCATCATCATCATCATCATCATCATCATCATCGTTTAACGTCCGCTATCCATGCTAGCATGGGTTGGACGATTTGACTGAGGACTGGTGAAACCAGATGGCTACATCAGGCTCCAATCTGATTTGGCAGAGTTTCTACAGCTGGATGCCCTTCCTAACGCCAACCACTCCAAGAGTGTAGTTGGTACTTTTACGTGCCACCAGCACAAAGGCCAGTCAGGCGGTACTGGCAACGGCCACACTCAAAGTGGAGTATTTTACGTGCCACCTGCACGGGAGCCAGTCCAGCGGCACTGGCAACGACCTCACTCGAATGATTTTCTAACATGCCACCAGCACAAGTGCTAGAAGGCGACGCTGGTAATGATTATATATAAAGAAGCATTGGTTATAGAACAAACATTAAATTTGGGTCAATGACTTTACATACAACACCACCTTTCAAACATTTAATCATATATAAAAATCACCATGTGTGTGTGTGTGTTTGTGTTTGAATGTGTGGATGGTGTGTGTGTGTGTGAGACAACCATTATTGGTTTGTTTACAGCCTTATAACTTAGCAGTTGGGCAAAAGAGGCCATTAGGATAAATACCCAGCTAAAAGAATAAAATATGTACTGGGGTTGATTTGTTTGACTAAAAGCCCATCAACACAGTGCCCCAGCATGGCCATAGCCCAATGATTGAAATCAATTGAAGAGAGAAGAGGAAATGTTTTTATGTCACCAAGGTCACAACTCTAATAAGAAATAGTTTTATATGTTTGAGGTAGAAAGGAAAAAAATATTGAAATTAAGTAAAAGGTCATTGACCTCACTTTGTCTTTTCCTCATTACATAAGTACTAAGTGTCTCTAATTAGGTTTTGATTTTCACAATATTAAATATGTTATTGGTGTTAACTTTCATGACTGTTTGTTGCCTAATGGTGTTTCTGAGAAACGTGTCCTTCTCTTAATGATTTCTTGTTTTGAAAATGGATTGGCAGTTCTTTGATGTTGGTCAATGACAAGCATCAGATCAAGAAGAAGAACTGCAACAAGAACAGGAACGATGGGGAATGAGAGTCGGTGTTTGATAATGGAGGGCGTAAATGTGTGTGTTGTATATGAGTGTGGCTGTGGAGACGTGTTGTTGTGTGTGTTTGTGTTATATGCTTGTGTATTGTAGATGTGTGTGTGACTTGTATATTTGTGTGTGTTGTGTATGTGTGTGTGGAGGTGTTGTGTGTGAGTGCGTGTTTATGGGAGGAAAGTGTACGATATATGAGCAAGAAAACAGAAAATAACATTTTCTGTTATCACAAACTAATGAAAATGTCTTTTAAATTTGATGTGGACAAGTGATTCAATAAAAAGGAATTAGAAAGTTTGCAAAGGGCAAAGAAAGCTCAACACACACATACATATAAATATACACACATACACACACACACGCACACACACACACACACACACACACATACATACACACCAATGTGCAAATTTTAAGAGGAGAAGATGGATTGACCACAATTGTTTCAAAGCATCATTATGAGCTGTTAATTGCTGAATGTTATATAAATTATGCACAATATTGCTATCTGAGGAGCTGCTTTGGAAAGCACGCGCATACACACACACACACACACACACACACACACACACACACACACACACACACACACACACACACACACACATATAAATACATATACACATACATGCTTATATATATGTATGTTGGACTTCTTGTGGTGTTTTGTCCTGTAGTTGTCTCTCATTATGTGTTTACGTATTTTTCGCTCGTTGGTAATGTCCTGTACTTGATGTATTCTATATATGTACATACATATGCACATCCTCTCTGCTCTCGTGTGACCTGTGGTCAGCTTTCTTTTCACTCCAGCCTCTGTGAAGGCAAGACGAACTACTAGCGTTCTACCTCAGATTCGCGTTTGGCCGTACGGCTTTTGAATGTTGTTTTCACTGTCCAATTTTTCCTGTCTTGGTTTGTGTTTGCCACCTTGGAATCCTCTGTTTAGTGGGTTGATCCACTACTCAGGAAGAGACTATTCTAGAGTACGTTCTGCCTTATCTTCGAAACGTCGGGTTAGAATAGAGGCAGCTGATGAAAGAATATTCCAAGTGGCTTTCCGTTTTCCTATGTGTTCGTTCCGTTGTCTGTAGTTCATTGTTCTAACGTCCTGTACCCTGATATGCATATATATACACATGTAGATGTAAGTATGTACATATATGTGTGTATACATGCATATATATTCTTTGTATTATATATATATATGTGTGTGTGTGTGTGTGTGTGTGTATATATATATATATATTTGTAGCACTACTGGTTCTGAATAGCACCCTCAGTCACTTTAGTGACGAAGATATTTTTGCCTTTTGGTTGAAAAATTGCTAACAAGCCACCGTCATTATTAATATATATATATATATATATATATATATATATATATACATCATCATCATCATCATCATCACCATCATCATTGTTTAATGTCCGTTTTCCATGCTGGCATGGGTTGGACGGTTCAATTGGGGTCTGGGAAGCCAGGAGGCTGCACCAGGCTCCAGTCTGATCTGGCAATGTTTCTACAGCTGGATGGCCTTCCTAATGCCAACCACTCTGAGGGTGTTGTGGGTGCTTTTTAAGTGCCACCAGCACAGGGGCCAGGAGGGGGCTGGCAACGACCACAATCAGATGGCACATTTTATATGCCACCAGCATGGAAGCCAGTCAAGGCAGCGCTGCCATCGGCCATGTTCGGATGGTGCTTTTTACGTGCCACTGGCACGGGGATCACAATTACAATTTCGATTTAATTTTCATTTTGATGTACTTAACTCAATAGGTCTCCTCAAGCACAGCATGTCTCCCTAGCACAGCATGTCTCCCTACAATCCAAAGTATTTTTGAGTGGGCTGGGACTGGTTATGCGACACTGGTGTAGGTTACAGCTGTGGACTCACTTTATTTGCCGGTCTTTGCAGTCACAGCATACCTCCAGAGGTCTCTGTCTTTTGTCATTGCTCAACGTTCGAAGGTCATGCTTCACCACCTCATCCCATGTCTTCTTGGGTCTCCCTCTACCCCGGATTCCATCCACTGTTTGGGAGTGACACTTCTTCACACAGCTCTCCTCGTCCATCCGTAGTACATGACCATACCAGCGCAAATGTCTCTCTTGCACACCACATCTGATGCTTCTTATGTCCAACATTTCTCTCAGGGCGCTTACACTCTGTCGTGTGTGCACACTTACATTACACATCCAGCAGATCATGCTAGCTTCATTTCTTTACATATATATATATATATATATATATATATATATATATATATATATATATATATATGTACATATATGTGCGTATGTGTATATATGCCAGCATGGCAAACAGATGTTAAATGATGATGTTGATATGCACACATATATATTTAATAAGAGTTTGATCTCAGTTCCATATGACTTAAAGTTTTTGTGGGCGTGTAGGACATGTCCATTTCATCAGACGTCAGGAGAGGAGGGGGAGTGTCCTATGGGTCCACAAATCTGTAAGCCGTGTGGAGCTGAATGCAAACTGTTATTAAAAATTTATGTGACTCCTATCAAATGTGTTGAGTGCCACTGACTATCATTTGTCCAATCACTCACTCACACACACACACACACATCCATCCATACATACATACATACATATATATATATAAAAATACATATAATCATAACACGATGATGATCATCATCACCACTACCATCACCATCATCATCGTATCACCACCACCACCACCACCACCACAACCGTTGTCGTCGTCATCATCACCATCATCATCATATCTACATCACCACCACCATCGTAATCGTCGCCATCATCACCACCATCATCATCATCATTTAGAAAGGAATACACAGCTACACATTTCACACTTCTAGCGCTTTCTGTCTTTATCGAGGTTCTGTTGACACCAAAATAAGTACCAGTTGATTACAAGGGTCGATGTAATCGACTCATTCCCCTCCCTCAAATTTCAGGCCTTGTGCTTATAGTAGAAAGGATTATTAAATATTATTAGGAAGTCTATTTAAAAAGATTTAATTATTTGATTGATTGTAAAAGAATAAACAATTCATTGCTAATAAATTTTAACACAAAATCTTATACGGACCCCCTAAGGGTCACATAGACCCCCAAGTGCCATATGGATCCCCATGTGCCATACAAACCCCTAAGGTCCATATGGACGTCTTATGTGGACCACTGATTTAGATAAGCAAAGTGTTAATACAGTGTCTGCTTCCATTTTATGGATTAATTATTGTTTGTCTAATTAATTCTGATTAGCTATTTGTCTGGAGTTATTATTCTTTTATTCATTTGTTTGTTTCAGTCATTTTGACTGTGGCCATGCTGGAGCACTGTGTTTAGTCGAACATATCAGCCTCTGGACTTATTCTTTGTATATATATATGTATGTATGTATACACACACACACACACACACACACACACAATGTATGCACACATACATATATACAAATGCATTGCCGCCAGAAGTCAGTTTTGCCATGATGAGCAAGGTTTTTATCAGGACCTTGTCTAGCCAGATATCCTGGCCCTTCATCATTTCCTCTGTGTGGCTGAGGGTTCTGAAGTCAGCCTTCATTTTGTCTCGTGTCTTCCTAGGCCTTCCTCATCCACAGGCTTCTCCAGCCGCATATAGTGGGTGGCACTTTATACAACTGTTCTCATCCATACGCATCATGTAACCAAACCAGTGGAGACTTCTTTTTTTTGCTCACTAAACCTGATTGTTCTCAAGCCAAGTTTTTCTCACATCAACATTCATTCTATGTTGTTACCGAACACTTACATCACACATCCAACAGAACTTGCTCACTTCATTTCTTTCCAGTCTTTACATGTCCTTTGCATTCAAGGCCCATGTCTCACTACCATGCAACATTGCAATTCTAGCCCAAACATCATACAATCTGCCTTTCACTCTGTGGAAAAAGACCTTTGTTGAAAGCAGTGGTAGCAGCTCCTTGAACTTTTTCCACCCTGTACTTACTCTGGCTACTGTACTTCTAGAGTAACCACCTCCCTTGCTGATGACATCTCCTATGTTACAAAATTTATCAACTACTTCTAGTGAGCCATCTGGGTATTCAAGGGCTTCTGTTTCTGGAATATACTGTTCCAGTGCATCTATCACATATGAAACCTATCTTCTCTGATAGTCTGCCTGTAGTTTCCATTACTTCTCTTAAGTGTCCACAGAATACACTGAGTGCAACATATGAAGTTTATACCTGCTCCTTTTCTAGCTACTGAGCATGGCCATTTCCCAGAAGGGGTCCCATCTTTTTTCCTGCTAAAACCTTCATCTTTGTTAAGTTTACCTCTAGGCCTCACATCCCCAGATTTAGCTTCCATGCCTGGAATTTCTTCTCTGATTCCTCTACAGATTCAGCTATGAGAACTAGACCATCCCATTGGCAGCCAGTCTTCAAAACTCCTCTGTGATGGCCTGCAGGACTATGATAAATAGGAGGGGGCTGAGAACTGTGCCTTGGTGGACTCTAACCCTCACACTAAATTCCTCACTGAAGTCATTGTTGACTCTCACTTTACATCGCTGACTCTCACTTTACATTGTTGACTCTCGCTTTACATTGTTGACTCTCACTTTACATTGTTGACTCTCGCTTTACATTGCTGACTCTCACTTTACATTGTTGACTCTCACTTTATATTGTTGACTCTCGCTTTACATCGCTGACTCTCGCTTTACTTACTGCGTCTTTGTACATGGCTTGCACAGCTCCCTCAAACCATTCATCAATGTCCAGTTTACTTAGTGACCACCAGAATGCTGTACCCTTTTGAATGCCTTCCCCTGGTCAACAGAGCCAGGAATAATGGTTGACTCTTTAGCCAAGTATTGCTCATGTAGTTGCCTCTCTAGGAAGATTGCATCTGCAGCACCTCTTTGAGATTCAAAGCTAAACTGCATCGTTTCTAATCTATTCTGTCATGAATCAATTGTACCAGGACTTTCTCTCTGATCTTCATAACCTGACCCAATGATTTAATTCCTCTGCAACTGCTTCTCTCTAAGACATCTCCTTTGCTTTTGCAGCAGTTTACAATGATACTGCTGCATCAGTCCTCTTGTATAATTTCATTTACAGACACACAGACACACATAGGCATACATACATATGCTAAGGGCTTCTTTCAGTTTCCATTTGTGAAATCCATTCATAATGCTCTGGTTAGCCCAGTGCTACAGTAGAAGATACTTGTGCAAGGTGCCGTGCAGTAGGACTGAACCCTGAACCAAATGTTTGGGAAGCGAACCACACAACTAAGTCTGTGCATCCATATACATAAACACACACACACACACACACTGATATAGATACACATGCCCTTAAATACATATTATGAAAAGTAGAGAGGTAAGAGATATATGAAGGGAGAGAGAGACAGACAGACAAACAGACTGAGAAGAGAAAACTAAGGATCAAAGAGTAGCTGACCATCACCCCTAACTCCAAACATGACCCCCCCCCCCCGCTCTCACGTAAGCCTTATCTGTCTATCCTGGCTGGCTGTAAAAATATTTCTTCTTCCAGTTTGACATTTGATTAATGTGTTTGAAGAACTGACAATCTAAACATAGATTAATTGTAATAATATTGATAATAATAATAATAATAACAATAATAATAATAGTAATAAGGTTGATGGTTATGATGATGATAATTTAGGCACAAGGCCAGCAATTGTGAGGGGAGGGGTTAGGATAATACAACAACAACAACAATAATAATAATAATTTTGACTGCCAGACAGGCAAGGTATTAGAGTACCGAAGGCTGGATACAGTAACCTTTAGGAGGGACAAACAAGAGTGCCTAATAACTGACGTAGCAGTGCCAGGAGATCAACATATCATCATGAAAGAAAGAGAAAAGGATGATAATATGGAGACCTGAGAATTGAGACTGATAAGATGTGGCAGCTACGAGAGCCAAACATAAAGGTTGTCCCTATTGTCATCAAAGCATTGGGTTCAATACCACCCAAGCTGAAAAAAACAACTGGAAACCTTAGAGATATTCTACAATCTAGGTGTATTGCAAAAGTCAGCATTACTTGGAGGAACTGCACGCATCATGCGTAAAGTACTGTCTGTCTGAGGTCCTTGTTGTGACTTGACAAGCAGTACAAACCCCCAGTAAACACAATGTCTTCAATCAACAACCTCACGATATTGTATACTGTATGACGTCTATAATAATAATAATAATAATAATAATAATAATAATAATAATAATAATAATAATAATAATCCTTTCTACTCTAGGCAAAAGGCCTGAGATTTTGGGGGAAGGCGGTGGTCAGTTACATCAATGCCAGCACTTGACTGTTATTTTATTTTATTCTTTTCTATTCTAGGCACAAGGTCTGAAATTTTTGGGGAGGGGGGCAGTCGATCAAATCGACCCCAGTATGCAACTGGTACTTAATTTATCGAGCCCGAAAGGATGAAAAGCAAAGTCGATCTTGGCGGAATTTGAACTCGGAATGTAAAGACATACAAAATACCACTAAACATTTTGCCCAGTGTATTAACGTTTCTGCCAGCTCCCCACAACGCCTTTATCACCTGTTACTTTATTGACCCCGAAAGGATGAAAAA
>NC_142931.1:146841809-146854309 GCF_046866305.1 Octopus bimaculoides
TGATATACCCTCCAGCTTTCATCAGGTATCTTGGGGAAATTTCAAACCTGGGTTCTCATTCCTAAAGTACTTTTCGATATTATTATCATTATTATTATTATTATTATTATTATTATTATTATTATATGCCACGGGCATACAGTGTAGTGGTTAAGAGTGCGGGCTACTAACCCCGAGATTCCGATTTCGATTCTAGGCAGTGACCTGAATAATAATAATAATGATAATAATAATAATAATAACAACAACAACAGCAACAAAAACAACAACAACAACAAAAATAACAACAACAACAACAACAACAACAACAACAACAACAACATTGCAAAATACCTGAAGAATGAGAACCCAGGTTCGAAATTTCCCCAAGTCACTTGATGAAGGCTGGAGGGTATATCAACTGAAACGTTGTGTTAACAACAAACAAGGCGAGGACAAATATCCGTCAAATGTAAATAATGTAAATAATGTACATAATTCCTCATCTCTTAAATATAGAACTGGAAGAGCTGGTTATATCGAATAAATGTGGTCGGGTCATAATTGTGTTTCCTTTACAATTGCATTGCAATGCTCAGACCTGAGATATAACAATGTTTTGCTTTGGCAAAATTCAAAAGAGGAATTTTGGGGCATCCTGTATACATGTGTGTTTGTGTGTGTGTGTGTGTGTGTGTGTGTGTGTGTGTGTGTGTGTGATTGTTACCTCTCCCATCCCACCGCTTGACAACCAGTGTTGGTTTGTTTATGTCTTTGTAACTTAGTTTGGCAATAAGTACCAGATTTAAGGAGTTCATAGGGTTGGTTTATTCAACTAAAACCCCTCATGGCCGCAGTCCAATGACTGAAACAAAAGATAAAAGACAAAACATGCATACACATGTACACACACACACACACACACACACACTGAAAAGTGATAATACATACAAACACTCACATTGAACATATTCATAGATGCAAAGCTATGTGCACACACACACACACATATAGAAACACATAAACACATACTTAACCAAGCATATATAAAATATGTGCACACATGCACACACACACAGACACGCACACACACACACACACACACACACAAATTATATTCGCAACAATGATCCATTGATTAAAAATCAATATGATTTGTTTGAAAAGGAAACATTTCCTGTTGTTGATATATTTTGGAAAATATACAGTATGTGTGTGTGTGTGTGTGTGTGTGTGTGTGTATGAGACCCTGTGTATGTATGTATGTATGTGTTTGACTGTGTGTGTGACTGTGTGTATGTATGTGTGTGTGACTGTGTGTATGTATGTGTGTGTGACTGTGTGTATGTATGTGTGTGTAACTGTGTACGTATGTATGTATGTATGTATGTATGTATGTATGTATGCGTATAGGCTCAGGTGTGGCTGTGTGGTAAGAAGCTTGCAAAGCTTGCTTCCCAATTACATGATTCCAGATTTAGTCTGACCGTGTGGCACTTTGGCCAAATGGCTTCTACGAGGGTGGGAGGAAAAGTTTAGGAGGAGAAGGGAGTGTTAGTCTTTACAATTTAAGGGAAGTAAAACACAGCGATTTTTGGTGATTTGTTGTACTTGAGAAGATATGTCAAGCCGTGGTCAGTGCTGGTGGCATTTAAAAGGCACCAATGCTGGTGACATGTAAAAGGTACCCACTACACTCTTGGAGTGGTTGATGTTGGGAAGGGCATCTAGCCACAAAAACCAAACCAAATGAAACTGCAGCCTATCAGTTCCAGTTAAGCTATCTAACCTATGCACCAGCAGGGAAAACGGATGTTAAATGATGCCGATGATGGCGATGATGATGAAGATGCTAATGCCGATGATGATGATGATGTTAACGATGACAATGATGATGATGATATATATATATATATATATATATAAATATGTTGGCACATACACACACACACACACACATACATACCTATACATATTCATACCTGAACATATTCATAGATGCAAAGCCATGTGCACACATGCACATACGATTATGGACAGGACGTATATAATATACATGCGTAAGATACTGGAATATCCCAAGATTTTGGCAGCATCATGTTTGAATGTGTATACATATGTTTATATATACATATACATACATGTGTATATATATACATATATATACATGTGCATATATATATATATCTATACACACACACACACACACACGTATGTACATACATACATATATACATATACACACACCCACATGATTCTGAAGATATCCTCCACCATTTACATTGGAACTAATTACTATTCATATCCTGGTTTTGGTCTACGTCATAATTAAATTGCAAGTTTGGTGCATGACTATATTAGATGCTAACTGGGGTAGCGTATCAGTTGGTGCTTATATACACCCACCTAAATATAGCCACCAACATCACTATACAAACCTACAGACACACGTTTACATCATACATGGCTACATACAGACACATCAGAAACATATACCTTCATACATACACCTACACACACACACACAGATATATATATATATATACGCACAACAATGTCATATTGATCAGAAATCGCTGTGATTTGTTTGAAAAGGAAACACTTCCTGCTTTTGATATAGTTTGAAAAATGATCTGGTTGGTGTATTTATATAAATAGATTAGCTAAAACATACATGCTCTCACAAAACACACACTTGCACATGCATACACACATATACATTCTGAAACAATTACACACACACACACACACACACATGTACATACTTACATTAGTGTTTGAATGTATTTCTGAAATCATACTATAGCAATGTCTATTTATATAATGTAGAATATATATATGTACATATATAGATACACACACAGTATATATATATATATATATATATATATATATACACATAAATGCACACACATATATTGTATGTATATGTTTGTGTCGATATGTGTATGTGCGTGTGTGTATTTGAGTTTGATGAGTTGCCTACACAGCTAAGCACTTTATAAGTGCTAAGCTAATGGTCACTCTCTGACCAGCCATAACAAACAACCTTCTAAATATATATATATAAATATATATATATAAATATATGCATATATATATGTATATATATATATATATATATATATATATATATATATATATATATATATATATATATATATATATATATATATATATATATAAAACCTTCTTCTGGGAAGGAATACGCAACCATGTTGGACCACTGGATCAAGTGCATCAAAAAAGAAGGAGGGTATATAGAAAAATGACGTACTTGTTTGTCCCCTGCTTTTGTGTAAATATATTGACAAAACAAGAGTGCGTATAATTTTTGACCCTCCCTCACATATATATATATATATATATATATATATATATATATTTTAGAAGGGTGCTGAAAAGTTCCTGGCTTTGGGTAAAAGAAAATACAGGGGGATCGGTTAATTATGATTTTATTCAACATATTCCGCTCTTAGATCCACACACTTATTGCAGTGATCCTTCAGTTTTTCTAAGCCCTGTGAAAGAACTTGGAAGGTTTGGCCTCCAACCAAGCCTTTCATGATACCCTTAAAGCCAGGAACTTTTCAGCACCCACTTATAAGTATACCTCAGTGTTATATCTCTTGTTCTATTTCCACCCCTATTACTCTGACCCACTCTGCTACAATATGAGTAACCATGTAATTTCCCTACACCATGAAACTTGATCTGTTCTGTCCCCTCCTTTCATAATTTAATCCTTCATCCCACAGAATAAAGTCCCCTACCTCCCTCCCTCCCTACTGTGGCCCCATTCAAGCAAAGGGAATCTTAGTCTTGCAGGCTGCTGCATGGTAACCTCACTAGCGCTGGTGTGACAAAAACAAGGCACCCACCACATGTTGTAGAGTAGTAGATTATCAGAAAGGACATCCAGCCCCAGAAACCAAAGCAGATATTTGACCACAATGCTGTCCTCACACCGATCAGAATCCTGTCAAACCATCAACCCATGCCAACATAGAAATTGGACATTGACAGATGGTCAATTACATGATTGTTATAAATGAATGTCATTCTAACAAGAATCCTTATTATTATTATTATAATTATTATTATTATTATTATTATTATTATTATTATTATTCAGTAGTTTTATTTTTATAACGTGCTTTCACTTCACTACCGAGCGCAGCTCTGTGCGCCTTGGGTATGTGCTGTGGTTTGCTGTGGTGCTCTTATGTTTACTGTATTGAAAGTGTTTTGTGTAGAATGTGTGCAGTACCCAGTAGTGCAATTTTCTGTATGTTATATATATTTTTTATTATTATTATTATTATTATTATTATTATTATTATTATTATTATTATTATTATATATACACATATATACAACACACTTCCTTCAGTTTCCCTGGCCTAGAGTAGAAGACATTTGCTCAACATGCCACACAGTGGGACTGAACTCAAGGTCATGTGGTTGGGAAGCAAACTCTTACCACACAGCCACCCCAGTAATAATAATAATTATAATGATAACGATGACGATGACAATGATGATGCTAATAATTACATTGAAGAAGAAAGTAAAAGGAATGTCTGTGTTTAGTTTCAGGTGTACCCCATCAACGGAACCAGTATGTTTGGAGCGAAACCCTTCTATGGCAATGAGGAAAACAAATGGGGATGGCTGTTGGTGATGGCAGCATTCTTCAACCAAATGATTGCTGTTGGTGGAGGATTTTCTCTTGGGATTTACCATTTGGAATTTAGAAAATATTTCCAAGGAACCTCAGCTGAAGTGTCTCTTGTCAGTTCTATTTGCATTGGAAGTCTCATGGGTGCCGGTAAGTGACATCTACACAACTATTCCTCTCTTTCCTTCCTTCCTTCCTTCCTTCCTTCTTTCCTTCTTTCTGTCTTTCTTTCTTTCCTTCTTTCTTTCTTCACTTCTTTCTTTCCTTCTTTCTGTCTTTCCTTCCTTCCTTCCTTCCTTCCTTCCTTCTTTTTCTTTCCTTCTTTCTTTCTTTCCTTCTTTTTCTTTCCTCCCTTCCTTCTTTTTTCTTTCTTTCCTTCCTTCCTTCCTTCTTTCTTTCTTTCTTTCTTTCTTTCTTTCTTTCTTTCTTTCTTCACTTCTTTCTTTCCTTCTTTCTGTCTTTCCTTCCTTCCTTCCTTCCTTCTTTTTCTTTCCTTCTTTCTTTCTTTCCTTCTTTTTCTTTCCTCCCTTCCTTCTTTTTTCTTTCTTTCCTTCCTTCTTTCTTTCTTTCTTTCTTTCTTTCAGTTTTTCATTCTTTCTGTCCTTCTTTCTTTGTTCCTTCTTGTGAATCAAGAAAATATATAATCAATTCAGCTACCTGCATCTAGGTGCCACGTAAAATCCAGATACCACCTAAAATGCATCAGTGATGGTGCCATATAAGAAGCACTGGCAATGGTGCCATGTGAAAAGCACCCAGTACACTGTGTAAAGTGGTTGGCATTAGGAAGGGCATCCAGCTGTAGAAACCAAGCTTAAATAGACTGTAGAACACTTGGTGTGGCCCCTGGCCTTGCCAGCTCCTGTCAAGCTGTCCAACCCATGCCAGCATGAAAAACAGACGCTAAATCATGATGATGATGTGCACTTCACTATTGTGCTTGGTACATCTAGTTGCTAGTAGATACTATCTGAAGATATAGTTCAATATTGTACTTAGTACATTCAACTACAAATAGGTATCCTGTGGAGGCACAGTTCACCACAGTAATCATTGAGAGCACTGTATATTTGGTGAGTGTTCAGATCTTCCTCAAATCTCCGAGTGCAAATCTTTCTCTGTGATACAATATGAATACCAGTGATACTCTAGGGTACTTTCCAGTTAGTTTAGAGTTTGTACCAAGTGATTATTGCTTTAAAGTTGCAGGTACTTGAGAAGCTTGCTGAGCCATGGCATATGAAGGAATTTGGTAAGATGGCGAGCTAGCAGAAGCATTTTGGTGCCAATGGCATTTTATCTGTCTTTATGTTCTGAGTTCAAATTTGACAGATGGAAGCTGAAAGAAACCCAGTGTGTGTGTGTGTGTGTGTGTGTGTATGATCAAATGGATTCCAAAGATGCTGGTATTGGTCTCCATTGGCAAGACATATGTTATTTAGTAAAACTGGTAAAAGGAATTGAGTGAACTTGCAGTGGAGAGTGGAAAACGTGACATTTCAGACACAGTCCTTCAGGGAAAAGTTGAAAGGAGGAAGTTTCTGTCCTTTCAACTTTTCCACTGCTCATGGCAAGTACACTGTAATTATTTTGTTGATTTCCCCATATGTGGCGTGTGTGTGTGTGTGTGAATATCTACCATCATCACTAAGATAGAGATATAGGTGGTGATGTTACTGTTTTGTGACTGGGCTGCAACTTGTGACAGATGTTGACATTTCCTGGCACCAGATGAGTCTGCAAGCTTTACACTTTCAAATTCCTCAGGAATATAAAGAAAAAAATCTCTTTTTTGGAAAACAGGTAAAGGTTAGGAACAGCAAGAGCATCTGGCTGTGAAAGTTCTGTCTCAAATACCCACTCCATGTAAACCATGCTAGCATGGAGAAAGAGACACTGAATGAATAAATGGATCATAGCTTTGAAAACAAAGATAATTAATCTTCAGTTGCAGGCATGGCTGTGTGGTAAGAAGTTTGCTTATCAACCACGTGATCCTGGGTTCAGTTCCACTGTGTAACACCTTTGGAAAGTATCTTCTACTGTAGCCTCAGAATGATAAAAGTCTGGCAAGTGGAATTGGTCAAGAGAAACTGAAAGAAACTCATCGTATATGTGTGTGTGTGTGTGTGCGTGTGTGTAACTGTGTGTCTGTGTTTTTCCCATACTACTGCTTAATAACCAGTGTTGGTTTGTTTATGTCCACATTATATAGCAGTTTGGGAAAAAAAAAGATTGATAGAATGAGAACCAGGCTTAAAAAAAATTAAGTCTGGGGTGTTTCAATTCATCTGACTAAAATTCTTCAATTCATGGCTGCAGTCAAATGAGTGAAACAAATAAAAAATAAGAGAAAAAAGAGAAAACTCCAATATCCCCCCCACCCCACCATCAAAGCGGAATATTTACTGGTAGAAAAAAAAAACATAAAAAAGACAAAAAAATAAATAGATAAAGCATGAAATAAACAAAATCAATCAAAAAAAAAAAAGGAAATTCTTGTTTTATTCTTTTATCTGATTTCATTTTTATCCTAAAATAGTTCTGAATTAACATTGGCAGGTCCTATTGTTAGCTATTTGGTTACCAAATTTGATTCCGGTCTTGTGACAATACTTGGAGCCATTCTTTCCACTGCCAGTATGATTGGAGCAATATTTTGTGAAAAATTAATATTGCTCTACATAACATTTGGATTCTTGACAGGTGAGGCCATTATTTTACTATTTATTTTTATGTTATGTTTGGTTTTTGTCTTATTTTTATCCCTTTTGCTTCCTTTCACTGCTGTTGTTGTTGGTGGTGTTATAACCAGCACAATGTCCTGAATTTACTTGTAAACCCCAATTATGAATAATACATTACAAACTATATTTTGCTTATATAGGTAGGAGGACATCAAATGAACTGGTACTTAATTAAGTATGAATGACTGCAGCTCTTCAGAGAACAGTGGTCAACACTATTGTTTATTCACTGTTGCTATTGTTGTTTTGCCATCGCTATTGTGAGGCACTTATCGATTCTTCAGCAGACAGGAAACAAATATGATAAACAAAGAAATATCTGCCAAACTGAAGACATCTTATAAAAATTAACACTTTAAACATGGCTGTCATTGAAACAATAACAAAAAAAGCACAAAAGCAAAACCACCGCAGTTGTTTCCTTGTCTCAGTGCAAACATCTGTACTCAATATCAGTCGGAGTTTTAACAAAAGAATATATATAACTGTTTTTTTGTTATCACTTCCTGTCGGATGTCTCGTGGTGATTTAACATCCTGTTGTTTTAATGTTTTAAAGATTCGTTTTGTAATGGTGACTTTGATATGAATCATTTCACCATCCATTTTAACAAAAGCAGAAAAACAAAAAAAAACAGAAATATGTTCATAATAATTCATAATTGTTTCACGATAACCATTGTAATCGTAAAAACAGTACATGCTCGGTTGTATCTTCATGCAAATTTATCATTTTGCACTAATTTTATCAATCCCTATTCTTTGTCAAACAGCTAAGTTGCCATTATATCTGTATATGTGTGTGCCCATATTGTATATATGTGTATGTGCATGTATGTTTGTGTGTGTGAATACATATATGCATGTGTGTGTGTGTGTGTGTGTGTGTATTTATATATATATACATACATACATACACACATACATACATACATACATATACAAACACACACACACACACACACACACACACACACACACATATATATGGATGGATGGATGTATAAGGTCCTGGGAGAGTAGAAGTATAGGGTGTTTCCACTGCAGCCCTCAACCTGAGATTTAAGCTATCAACACTGTCGGATTCCAGCACAATGTAAGAACTCACCATTGATGCAGGTCTGCGGAGGTGCCACTCCAATGTTTAAAATTGCAAATGTTACATAAATTTTCACTTGGAACTTTTGTGTGACCTGGTGTTGAAAGCAGAGTTGGTACAGAAACAATTGTAACGGACAGATGTGTTCAAGTATCTCTTTGTCTTCTTATTCAGATTACACACACACACACACACGCACACACACACACACACACACACACACACGCACACACACACACGCACACACACACGTAATGTATTATAATTGAAAGATTGATACTTCCTGTTACTCTAAGTTTCATGTTTCTTATAATCCACCTGATTACTGAAATTTGGAACCTTTTTATTTAAGAATACTCTACATCCATGTATTGAATCCTGTACTTCATTATTCTTCAATAAACCAAGGAATTACTCACATGTAATTCTTCAACTTAACTTGTCCATTATTCTGGCTAATTCTTGGAGATTTTGAAAACATAGCATCTTGGAAATCTATAAGTTTGTTTCTGAAATATTCTTTAGTGGCGTCAACTCGCCTTTCAATAGATTCTGTTCATCACATTCCATAGGTTGTGGAGATTCTATAAAGCTGTCAACATCCTTTATCTCCATCTCAGAATCACCATAAAAGAACTGCTAATCATTCTGATAAACATTTTCAATGTCAAACAAGAGGAGAAAGTCTTTGATAGTGTAATATAGAAGAAGAAAGGTGGCAGCATTATTGGTGGTGGTGGTGGTGGTGATGGTATTGTGATGGTAGTGGTAGTGGTGGACCTGATAGTGGTAATGGTGGTGGTGGTGATGGTAGTGGTAGTGGTGGTGGTGGTACTTGAGGCAGACGGGTGGGTGGGGGCAGTGATGATGGTAGTGGTGATGATAGTAATGTGAAGCATTATATTAATAATGCCTCATCATCATCATCACAGTCATCATCACCCAACCACCACCACCAACACCACCACCACCACCACCATCATCTTCAGCATCACAATCATCAGCATGCTCATTACTGTTCGCAACAGTAGCAGTAGTAGGAGTGTCAGTGGTGGTAGTAGTAGTAGTAGTAGTAGTAGTAGTAGTAGTAGGCAAAGGAGGGGGAGGAGGAATTTAGTTGTTGTTAATGTTGTAGTTGTAGTTGTTGTTGCAATTCAAATAAGTTATCCTGCACTAGTTGACAGCTGCACCAATAAAAAGAAGAAAGCAAAGCTTTATAGTCACCATAGCTTCACACATACATACATACATATGTACATATATATGTATATATATATATATATATATATATAGCATATTTACACATACAACTCTATAGAAATTTATATATATGTGCGTATATATAAATATATATATAGATATACATCTACATATGCACTTGTAAATATATACACATGTAAATACAAACACACGCATACACACACACACATATATGTATATATATATATATACATACACACACAGTTATATATACATACATAAATATGTATACAGACATATATATTACACATATACACATACAGGTGTGCGTGGATGTAAATCTGTAATATCATCATTTTTATGGATATAAATGAGTGTGTGTGTGTGTGTGTGTGTGTGTGTGTGTGTGTGTGTGTGTGTGTGTGTATGTGTAAACCTATGCAATAGACATACAAACATGTTAAATTTACTTATTCTTCTCAGCAGTTTGAAAATATGATGAAACACTTAATCAATTCTCGTCCCTTTTTGGGGTCTCATTAGGGCTATCTATACCTCCACCCCTTGACCAATCCCAGAGAAACAAGCAGTCAATCTGTTTTCATGCAGATATACACACATCTAGACAGATTTATGTACACACATCTATACAATCTCTTTACACATCCGTATATTGGTTTATAGACATACATCTAGAAACACTTTTATGCACAGGTCTCTATATATGCATCTTCATACACAGCTATACACATGTGCCAATATTCACATATATATGTATGCATGTACATCTCTGTATACACATGCATATGCATACATTTATATATGCACTCCTTGTATGCTGTTGCCATTCTTTTGTAAGAAAATAATCAAGTATGCATACACACCTGCATACAAATACACCTCACCATCCTCATCTCTACAACCACCACAATCATCATCATCACCATTCCCCACCACCACCACCACCACCACCATCATCATAATCATAAGAATAATTTTTATGTGCCTGTTTTCCATGCTGGCATGAGTTGAGTGAGACTTGTTGGGGCAGTCTTCTTAATCCAGATGTCCTTCCAAATGCTAACTCCCTTTCTTTCTCACCTTCAATATTTCCTTCTTCCGCTGCAGTATTTCTTCCACTAATTTCTCTTCCTCTTTTCATTTTTCTTTTCTTTCTCTCTTCTATTCTTCACTTCTCTGTCCCCTTTTTCCTCTCATCTTCATTCTCTGCCTTTTCCTCCTTGCATTTTACCTTTTTTTTTTTTGTCCCCTTTCTTTTCTCCTTCTTCTCTAAATATTTCAACCTTCTCCACCTCCACGACCCCCCCCTTCTCCCCCCCCCCCCCACCGGTCACTAAAAACCTCTCGTCCTCTATTTTCCAGGTTTTGGTCTCTGTATGTCTTACCTGCCGTCCACAATCCTTGTCGGTCTCTACTTCAAGCAGTACTGCAGTTTGGCCACAGGCATGATCTCAATCGGCATCGGTCTTGGAGAACTGGTGTTTCCATTTCTTTACACATACATCATCAATGTTTTCACATGGAAGGGCTCACTCTTCATCCTCGCTGGTATATTCCTCAACATGTGCATGCCGGCATTTTTGATCCGTCCTCTTTCGAATTATGAGGAGAAATTTACACCAGAACCCATGGAAATCGTGAAAAAGGACTTTTCAGAATTGAACAAAGAACTGCAGACAATCATCATCCCAGACACACACACCACAAATGAACAACCAAAAAGTCTGCGACTATTCGGAAACATAAAATTTTCTGTATATTTTCTCAATATATTACTATGGAATGCCGGTACGATTATCTTGTATTTCCAAGGTCTTGAGTTTCTTCAAGATGAAATTGGATATAACAAAGAGACAATTAGTTCCATAATGTCTGCCGTTGGTATAGGTAATGTATTTGGCAGTTTATTTGGTGGCATTCTTGGGAATGTTTCATGTTGTGACAAAGTCATCATTTATGCTATATTCCATCTGGTTAATGGGTTATCAGCAATATTATTTGTTTATGTAAATCGGTACAAAACTTTTATATTCCTAGCAATCATATTTGGGCTGACGCTGGGTGGAATCCTAGGGATTATGTATGTGATTGCTGTAGAATTGGTTTCCCATAAATCGTCAAGTATTGAGAAAGTCAGAGCTGATTGGACTACTGTTGCAGGATATGTAATGCTAGCCAATGGAATTGGATGTTTCCTTGGGCCACCGTTTGGAGGTAAGTAAATACAACATATCATAACTACACACATAAACGATATACTGTGAAGGTATGTAGCCTAGGGGTTGCACTCACAGTCAAAAAATTAGGGTTTCGGTTTCTGCATTGGGCAATGCATTGTGTTCTTCAACAAAATACTTTGTTTCGTGTTGCTTCAATCTACTCAACTGTAAAATGAGTTTCAGCAATAACTGGGAAGTTAACCCCATGGTGGACTGGGTTCCTATCCAGGAGGGAACATTGTAATTTCAGTCATTTATATAAAATGAGAACCAGGTGAAGCTCTGCTCATGTGAGTGCTATGGCTCAGGACAGGACTAAGCTACCCTGCACTGACCAATAACTTCTGATTGGTCAGCTGTGGTTGATGTGGGGGTAATCAGAACATATCTGAGCTGTCAACTGCTGGTGTTTAATCCTCAAGTTTAGTCAAGGGTTTACTAGAAAAGAAAGAAGACCAGAGAAGGTATTTATTACACAGGTGTAAGCGCATGACTGCATGATTGCGTAGTTTACTTCATGATCACAGGGTTCTGAGTTCAAACTCAATTCATGGC
>NC_142931.1:146856809-146936809 GCF_046866305.1 Octopus bimaculoides
TACTTATAAATTCTTAGTACTCAAAGAAACAGTTCCGTTGTTATAACGAAGTAGTTTTCGGTAACTTGTAACAGGACTCCTGCTTCTTTGGGAACTGCAAAGATTATCTATACTTATATTTATGTACATATATCTTTATATATGCATGTCTGTTTGTATATATAAATAAACATATATATATGTGTGTGTGTGAGTGTGAGTGTGAGTGTATGTGTGTGTACATATGTACATATGTATATGTATATATGTATATATGTATATATATATATATATATATATATATATATATATATATATATATATATATATATATATATATATATATATACATATATATATATATACATATATATATATATGTATGTACATATGTATGTATATATATATATGTATGCATATATCTATGTACATATATATGTGTATGTGTATGTGTGTATATATATATATATATATATATATATATATATATATATATATATCTGTATATATATATCTGTATATATATATATATCTGTATATATATATCTGTATATATATGTGTGTGTGTTTGTATATATAAATATATATATCACATGAAAGGACTTCCTTTATGGATGGAAGTTGTCCAAATTTTTTTGTCAACAACACAAGGCATTGGAATCTTCTTTCCCCAGATACTATATTAGTAGTCAATGTAAAGAATATAAATATCTGGAAATAGATCCAACAATAAAATGGAATTACTTGGAAAAATGAAGGAGCGCCGTATTGTAACCAGATACTTAACAGAAGACATGCTTTGATTCACTTGATTGACTCAATCTTGACGAAAATACAACTGCATCGTTAAACATTCTTTGTCCTTAGAGGTCTCTTTGTTGATGGGGGTGGGTCAAAATAGCAATTCTTGCCATTGAATTTAGACAAGCATCAAAGACATCCATGACTGATAAATACACTCTCTGATTTACTTTCATCTGAAACTCTTGAACAGGATGGAATATAATTTTTTTTTATCTCTGACCCATGAAGCTAAGCAAAAAGAAAAAAAAAGAACTCGATTTCGTCTTGAATTTCCAGTTTTCATTTTTGGTCAAATATTTGATGCCTCTCCATTCTTTTTCACCTTTTTTCATTTGCATTGTTTGCATGGCAATATATATATATAAAAAGACCCAAATGTTTTATTTTTATTTAGTTATTTTTTATAGAATTATTTTTCTCATTGCCAAACTTTTTTACAAGAAAATGTGATTTTGTTACAACTGCTTACAGGGATCTTGAAGCCAATGGTTTTGCTATTTTCCCCCCTGTTTTGATAATGTATTTTATGTGATTCATGCCAAGAGGTCAATAAGAAGGAGCCACATCAAAATTGATTTTAATCCGAAAAGAAATTCAATGGACCATATAATTTATGTTTCATGTTGTGATTCCAAGTTAATACAGTTAGGAATTACAGCATGGATTTGTCTTTTCCAGTAAATCTTCTAAATATTTTCTTTTCTGGTAAATCTTCAGAAATAACAACCAAACAGCTGAGTCTTTCAGTTGTTTTTGCTTTTATATTGGAATTCTTTTGATGTTTATACATACATACATACATACATACATATATACATGTGTATATATATATATATATATATATATATATATATATATATATATATATATATATATTGTATATGTGTATGTATGTATGTGTGTGTGTTTGTATGTAAACAGAATATTAACAGCAGTCTTTGTATTCATAGCCAAGATGATGTGAAGATGCTGTTGATGATGATGATAGTGATGATTATGATAGCAATGGTGATGGGACGATGATCATCATTGTCATCAAATACCACTAACATCATCCTCATCAATACTATCATCGAATACCACCACCACCACTACTATCATTATCATCAACATCATCATCATCATCACCGTCGTCATCATCATCATCATCATCATATCCATCCTCATAAATGAAACCTGTTTGTGATTCAGATTTGATCTAGTCAATTTATTTATTCTAATTTATACAAATCTGTCAGAAATCAGGTTGAAAGAAGCCATCCTATCCTGAAACAAGATTCTTTGGGAAAAAATAAATAATAAATAAATAAATAAAAAAGTAATAAAAAGGGTAAAAATTATAAAAAAAAAAGTCAAACAAACAAAAAAAAACCAAATAAATGTAAGAGAGAAAAATATCGTATCTTCCTGACCAAACAGTCTAAAATCAATAACGCATAGTTTTTGTTGCTTAATCTATCATTGTTTTTTTTTTTGTTATTGATCAATGGAGAATGGATATAAATACTTTATAGTATTTAGAATTATTTACATTATCCAGCCAGCTTTAAGTGTCTTTTCTAAGGTTTGCCCACAGAACAATAACTCATGTCAGTTGGAAACTCTTCATGTTTACAAACACCTGAAAATGATTGGTTTTCTCCATTCATTCAACGTTGTTCGGGCAAAAGAAAAAAATGCAGAAAACTCCACAAATTATTGAAATATAACAAACCAAACAATGCAAATAAGTCGCTACAATTACGATACCATCAAAGAGACGGTTAGAAATGTTTTTACATGAAAAGGGCTATTTTTGTGCATATGTTGTGTGTGTATGTGTGTTTCTTATTAAATTCACTCTTAATTCCTTAACAGGGGAGATTAATTTGCTCCAAGTTTGCTTCCTTTGTGCTTGTATGTATATATATATATATATATATATAAACACACATGTGTGTGTGTATGTATATACATATGTATATGTGTGTGTGTGTGACACACTGCATAATATATAAAACATCACTGTGTAATAGAAGGCAATGCAGCTTCATAATATATTCCTTTAATCCTGATATTTTGGGTAAAACGCTCCTGTTCACAAAGAACAAAATTGAAATGTTAGTTAGCCTAATATGCCTGTTCAGACCCACAATGTCAATCTTATAGGTTTGTATTAGTCTTTTGTTCAATTAATAATACTGAAAATGAGTATTTCACCTGAAATGTCAAGACAATAAATATTACCAAAATAGCAATTCAATAAATTGGTTGTTGGTATTTAATATTGAATCTGTATTCCTACAACCTTCTATTATACACACATTTTCTACATATCTATCTATCTATCTATCTATCTGTTTATGTCTTCATGTATATATGTCTCTATCTATCTGTCAATATGTCTCCATGTATATATATATATATATATATATATATATATATATTTATATATATACACACACACACACATACACTCACACAGTTATATGTATATATGTATACATATTATTTGTAGACCTAGGTAAATATATATAATGTATGTATATATGCCTATATTTATGGATTATTATGTACCTATACATGTATATATGTGAATATATATATACCTACATATTTGTATGTATGTATACATATATATATATATATATATACATGTGTGTGTGTGTGTGTGTGTGTGTGTGTGTGTGTGTGTGTGTGTGTGTGTTTTATTGAACATAACAGATTTCACAATTTGTTACTCAATGTTTCACATAAAACATCACCAGATAAAAGTCTTCTGATGATCAGTTACATTAAACTTTGGGTAACCGTTTGTGAAGTTTTTGACATTAGATAAAACGCTATATTTTCTCTGCTTTTGGTATTAAAGTGTTATTTTCATTACTTTGTTTTGTGCGTATGAGTTTGTGTATGTATGTGTGTGTGTGTGTGTATATCTATCTATATATATATAGCAAATAAGAAAGTGGAGAGATACAAAATCGACAGACATCAACTGGTAAACATTCCAGTATGTCTATTTATTCCAATGTATTCATCTAATACATTGTAATAAACAGACACACTGGAATGTTTACCAACTGATGTCTGTCGATTTTGTATCCTCTCCACGTTCTTATTTGCTATATAAATCAAGGGTAAACCATTTTTTACCCCCACCCATATATAATACTCAATTGCAAGATTGCCACACAATAACCAGCACTTGGGTATGAATAATTGGGTACACTACCAGCAGTATATTGGATAGGTACTATCCTTTAGTTGGTTTCTCAACTTCTAACTCACACAGATATATATATATATATATATATATATATATATATATATATATATATATATATATATATGTATGTGCGTGTGTGTGTATCACAGTATTGGCCAGACCATCAGACACTGTTACATACCACTGGGCACAATGTGCTTCCGATTCTGTTTTCATTGTGTCCATTGTTTCTATCTTGACCCAAATTGCTTAACTAAGGTGTCTTCCCATTATCACAGAGGTCTTCCGAGTGGCCTTTTCTGATCTCTTGAATATCATTTAGCAACTGCATGAATCCACCTGTTGTCTGTAGAATTTGTGCTTTTGGTATAACATGATCTTGTCATACACTCTGCCCCATTCTCAAATTATCTCATTTTCAATCTGCTCCTAATATATATATGTATATATATATATATATATATATATATATATATATATATATATATATATATATATATATATATATATATATATATATATATATATATATGTATATATATCTATATATATATATATATATATATATATATATATATATATGTATATATATATATATATATGTATATATATATATATATATATATATATATATGTATATATATATATATATATATATATGTATATATATATATATATATACATATATATATATATAAAGAAATAGGCATTTTGTCTGCCGTTACATTCTGAGTTCAAATTCCGCCAAGGTTGATGTTGCCTTTCGTCCTTTTGGGGTCAATAAATTAAGTATCAGTGAAACACTGGGGACAATGTAATCGACTAGTCCCTTCCCCACAAATTTGAGGCCTTGTGCCTCCAGTAAAAAGGATTATTATTATTATTATTATTATTATTATTATTATTATTATTATTATTATTATTATTATTATTATTAAGGTGACGAGCTGGCAAAATTGTTAGTACGCTGGGTGAAATGCTTAACAGTATTTCGTCTGCCGTTAGGTTCTGAGTTCAAATTCTGCTGAGGTTGACTTTGCCTTTCATCCTTTCAGGGTCAATTAAATAAGTACCGGTTACACATTGGGGTCGATGTAATCACCTTAATCTCCTGTCCCCAAGCTGCCCTTGTGGCAAAAATTTGAAATCATTATTATTACTATTATTTAAGTCCTCTTCACAAATGGTATTCCGTGATTCTTCCAGCTCTCTTTGGTCCTCTACACATTTCTTTGTTCTCTTGTAGTTTCTGCATCTCCATATTTCTTCAGTACATCCACATATGTTGGTCTGGGACACCTTTTCCACTGACATCCATGTCTTCATGCCTTGACTCACTTACTCCAGCTCGGCCATATTCTAATTTTTGAAACCAGTAAAAAAATTAAATAAATCAATTTTTAATCATTAATCTTGGAATGTCTGTTTATTTTTGGTTCTCATCTTTCCAAAAATAACTCCTATTTTAACACAATTCGATATCTAATAAAGTAGTTTTATGGTTCAATGCCAAGACTTAAATTATAAATAATCATCATTGAATTCTTTTAATTCAATTCTTGTCAAAATACACCTCTGCTTGCATATTAATAAGCTGTATTAAATAAAGGCTGTTGTTGGTGTTGTTGTTATAGATGCTGTTTGACCCTTGATTAACCTTTATTGAGGACACGTGTTTGTAGATTGAACAAAAAGTTTGAGTTTAAAAGAATGTTAAAACCTTGAGGTTTCTGTTTCACCTCTGCATTCTGGGTTCATATCCTGCTTCTTGTCACCATAAAAAAATGGCTTCTGCTGGACCCGGCAAAAATGGTGGTAGATTTAGGAAGTCCTTTAACAAGGGCTCAGTTATTTCAACTGAATATTCTCAATATCAACAAACTAGTTGGCAGGGGACAATGCAGTAGGGCTCAAGTCCTCTATACTCAAACAACACTAATAATATAGATTTTTTTGTTCCCAATGTTTTGTTTTAAGTAGTGATGGGTCCCTTAGTAAATATCATGACTGACTGATCCCTTCCTTAATCATAACTGATGACTTCCACAACTGTCCATTTTCTAATCCATTAAAAGCCATTATTAAATAAGAACTGTGGTGGACCAAAATTAATTCTCTGTGGGAATCTATTCTTTACAAATACTTCTAACGATTTACTGATTGAATATTCATCACCTTTCTGATCAAAAATTGGAATTTGATTGGAACATAGCACTGCATGTGAAGGCACATGGTCCTGTGTTTAGAGTGTTACACTGATGACCAGAAGTTCATGGTTTCAATTCTCAAACCAAGCAGTGTGTTGCATTCTTAAACAAGGCACTCCATTTTGCATTGCTCCAGTCCTCTCAACAGAAAATAACTAGCAGCAGCAGCTAGGGGAAGGGAAGGGCCAGCCCTACAATGGACTGGCATCCCATTCATATGGGGAGAGGGATGGGGGCTGAATATTGTAAACTGTCAGTTACCAATACACCATGGAAATGGAGATTGGTTTTAGCCTAATGAACCTATAGGCTCATGACAGACTTATTTACCTGGTTTTACCTGTGTGACTGTATTGGTTCTATGGTGTATTCAGAGAATAATTTAAGAACCAAAGATATTGGTAACTCCAGTCAATCAAAATGGATCCCAGACAAGTCTCAGAAGAATACTAAATATATTCTTCTGAATATCTTTTGAACTCTTCTGAGAAATTCAAATAGTTGCAAAATTGTCATGGAACATCACTACCAATTGCTTTGACTATTTTATGCCAGTCAGACTGTTGCTAACACCCAAGACTCGTGGGGAAGGCATCATTGTCATTACTTCTTACTTTCTCTACTGCTATAAATCTGAGTTGTATAAACTGTACATTTACAAGTACACCATTGAAGATTTCCTGTTTGTTGTTAACCCTCGGACAGCTGAGCATTTTGCTCAGCATGTTAACAATTCTGTTAGCTCCCTGCCTTAGCAATGAAACTAATATTAAATCACTGTTTTGGTCTTAAAGATTAAATCATTTTTATATGGGATCCTTGAGACTTTGTCAGTGGACAGTTTCTAATTTGAATGCTGGGAGTGGATTTTACACACATCTGCTTTGCATGATCACTCATCCTACCAGAAATAGCAGTTAAACATTCCTCAAATTTCACCTATGTTCTTAAAAAGAAGTAAAGACACATTAGATCATGTTGTGGTATGAAACCGTGGGTTGCTCTACCAACCCTTAGCAATTAATTGTAACTGATAGCAATGCATCTTTGCCTGTAAATCCTGTAGACGCATTCTTGCTAGAATTTCCTTGCTAACTTTCCCAGCTCTGGGTAATAATTAAATAATTGTTCTCTATTCGCTGTATTTCTTCTGGTTGTCTTTGAGAGATGACAGAGCAATATTTACGAAGAGGAAGTCAATCTTTTCTACTTTATAAGTTTCAAAGAATGAAAGTTTTGTTCTGATATCTCTCTATGTTTGTGTCTGTCCCCTCACCACCACCACCACTTGACAACCAGTGTTGGTTTGTTTACATCCCCCTGTAACTTATAGGTTCAGCAAAAGGGATTAACAGAATAAGTACCAGACTTTAGAAAATAAGTACTGAGGTCAATCTGTTTCATTAAACTCTTCAAGGCAGTACTCCAGCATGACCGTAGTCCACTGATGGCTGAAGCAAGTAAAGAGTAAATAAATAAGTTTGGTGTGGGTTGGGAAGGGGAGAAAATTCAGAGAAGAAAAATATAATGCCATTTTGTTTAAGACAGGTATAATTACCAACACAGGAACATGTATCATACATCAAAATGAAGCTGGTCTTCTGTGGATCACATCCCTACTTCTCAACATAGACACCGTTTCTCTCGATAGCAATGTTCCACCTTCGAATGAGAGCATGTATCCCTGCCCTGTAAAATTCTGTTGACTGTTCTTTGAGCCACTTCTTCACTATAGTTTTCACTTTCTTGTCACTGGAATAATGTTTGTCTCTCAAACCCTCTTTCGTGGGGCCAAAGAGAAGATAGTCCAGTGACGAGGAAGTGAAAAACTGTAGTGAAGAAGTGGCTCAAAGAACAGTCAACAGAATTTTACGGGGCAGGGATACATGCTCTCATTCGAAGGTGGAACATTGCTATCAAGAGAAACGGTGACTATGTTGAGAAGTAGGGATGTGATCCACAGAGGACCAGCTTCATTTCGATGTATGATACATGTCTCTGTGTTGGTAATTATACCTGTCCTAAACAAAATGGCATTAGTTTTTGACTCACCCTCGTATATATTGTGCGTATGTGTTTACATATATGCTTATATCCATTAATTCAAAACTCTACCTTTATTTCGTGGGTACCCTAAGCTTTCTGTTTCTATCATATTCATTGTGCACCTGAAAACTTCCAATTTCATGGGAGCCGGGGCTTTTTCTACTGTTCCTACAACCAAATACATGTATATGTATGCACGCACGCACAGACACACGCACACACACACACACACACACGCACACATACACATGCATAGTTACCTACCTATAAATGTTCTGGTTCTGACATCCACTTTTCCAAGCTTGCATGAATCAGATGGATCTTGTTGAGGCAGATTTTCTACAGGTGGATGCCTTTCCTGTTCATAACCCTCACCTATTTCCTAACAAGGCAATGCTTCTCCATGGACAGACATACAGGAAGAACAGAGAGCAACTGACATCACTTTGTATGGTGACATTCATGTACAATTGTCATGCAGTAATATCAAGACATGCATGAATACACACATGCATATGTTCACACACACACACATGATGAGTTTCTAACAGTTTCTGTGTCTGAAATCACTTTACAAGGATTTAGGGCTGTGGCTAGAGTAGAAGACACTTGACCTGTGTTTAGGAAGCATGTTTCTTACAGTGTGTGTGTGTGTGTGTGTGTTTGGTTAAGAATGTTGTTGCATAGCACTTTGAGGAAATGTTTACTAGTATAGCACCAGGCTGACTACTAAAGTGTTGTGAGTAGAATTGGTAGACAATAGCTGAAATTAGCATGCATTGTGTGTGTGTGTGTGTGCATATTTATATATATTAATTGAAGTGTGCAGAATTATATATCCATTATAGTCAATCCTTCCAATCAGTTTCACACTGGGGTCCAACAGGATGTTAGATAACAGCCCAATTATGTAATCCCACACTCTTCAGAGAAAGCAGTTATGGAAGAAACTATGGTGACTGCTCTCTATTGTTGGAGACAGTATATGTATATGTATGTATCTATGTGTGTGTGTGTACATATATCTGTATGTGTGCATACACACACACTCAGATTGACAGACAGATATATTCTTATGTTTTTGATTGTGTACGTATTATTTTTGCATTTATATTTATTTACATATGCACACACACACATGTGCACACACACAGACACACACACACATATGCACACATACATACATGAGTAGAATGTTTATGTGTGTATGCACACACACACATATTTTTGTATTTATTTTTGCCAGTTGAATTCAAAAATCTTTACAACTAATCCACCCTGGTTATATGACAATGACCCAATCATTATGACAGCTATATCTTCTTTTACTGTTTTACTACAGTATCAGCCATATTTTAGTAATAAAAACTGTTTTTTCTTTGACTCCTTAATCTATATTTTTCCAGAATATACCATCCATGCCTTTTCTATTTCTCCACAATGGTTTTTTTTTTTTTTGCTTACTACATTTTTGTTATTCGTACATCTATTTTGCAATCATTGTACAAGAACTTTTTACAGGTCAGCAGGTCAGGAATTAGACCAATCAGAGCCATTATTACTGTTCCATTATCTGGGATGGTGCTGATACTGGACACAGAGACATCTTAGACTGTTTGTCACTTCAACTGTAGCTTCTACTGGTCGGTCTTGTGTTCTCTCTAACTAATCCCCGTCTAACTTGCTAGATTTTTCACTTCTCATCATCCATATCATATCCTACCCACTGTCCCTGTAGCCACTATGCCATTCCTTCTTTCCCTTGAATATCATCCCTCTGGAATTCTCTCCCTGGTCATATTTTTTCCAGCAGTCATTGACTTATATCTGTTCAAGACAAAAAACAAAACAAAAAGAAAACCCTCCTCAAACACGTCGATCTCGTTGGCCTGGAGTGCAGGAGGACCCTGCAAACGTTTCGGTGCAGCCCCTCACCTTCAGACCAAACCATTAAATGCTGTTATATTCAATGGTACAAGAATTCATGTAGAATGGTGCAGAAGAAAGACACAAGCATTTACAATAGTTGTAACACAGCTGTAACATTGATGTAACGCAGTTGTATCATTGATGTAAAACTGACACAACACAGTTGTGACAATAATATAACATTGATCTAACATATTTGTAACATTGATGTCACACAGTTTTAACAATACTGTAATTCAGTCATAATCTTGATGTAACATTACTATAACACAGTTGTAACACAATCCTTAACACCAGTGTGACACGTCAATAAAGCTATCATCACCATACAGTTGTGATATAGGGTAACACAACTGCAATTTAGTTGTTACACCATCATAACACCCCTGTAACACACTATGTGACACTGTTATTATGGTGGTGACATAATACATTGTAACACTGATATAACACTGCAGTATTTCAGTTGGAACTGAATACTGTAACAAAACTGTAACATTTATACAGCTCATTCAATAAACATTTGTAACACTACTTGAGCACATATAATATAAATGTAACAGTTTTAAAATTACTGTAACACATTTGTAACACTACTGTCCCACATTAGGTATCTCTAATTCTGCTTCAAATACTTAAAAAAAAATTCTGTTATATTTGTAACATAACTGTTGTCAAATTGAAAAAAATTGCTATCACATCAATGAAACAGTTGTAAAACTATTATTATTATTACAATGTTACAGTTAGATCAACTGTAACAATATTATTGTAACACATTTATAAATCTACTGTAACATTACTCAAACATTGCTGTAACGATACTGTAATAATACTGCTACATAATGTGACACAGTTTTAAAAAAAATCACTGAAATATAGTAACACTGCATCAATTTTACTGTAACACAGTTTACTGTAACACACTGTAACATTGCTTCAACATAGTAACAATAACGTAACGGTCATCACAATTCTTCTGTACCTCAGTTGTAACAATGCCACAATGCTACTGTAACACACTTTAATAATAATGTTACAATGTAACAATGATATATTGCTATTCAATAATAATGTAACATGGTTTAATACAGCTGTTACAATTTTGTAACATAGACTTATAAGATTGTTACAATTTGTAACACGTCAATAAATCTGTTACAATTTTGTAACACTTTAAGAAGAATGTAACTCTTACAGTATATCAATACTGTACCAATAATATTGTAATACAATTATATGACTACTGTGTCACACGGGTGTTACACTGGTGTAACACAGCAGTTATTGTGTCCACCTTTACAAGAAAAAACTTATATAAACATTTATCATCAATCTCTCTTGACTTGTTTTTATTTATTCTTTCACATTCATTCACTTGTTGTTGTTGTACTTATTGACATTCATGTTGTTGTTGCTGTTATTGTTTCTAAGAGAGGTGGAGGTAGTAGTGGTGGTGTTTGACCCTGAGTAAGCAGACTTATAATCAAAGACATTCCAGTCATAGCCTTACATTTTTTCTTTAAATCAAGCCATCTTTTCATTCTTAAGACAACAGGGTGTAATTTGAGTGAAAATTGGCTATTATTTCTAGCAGCTCAGAGGATCACATAGAGGCACCTTTGTGTTAAGCACAGAAGTAGGAGAGTTGATGAAAGGTTGAAGTGAAAGTGAGGTGCTGGTGTTTTACCAATGTTTTTATATATATATATATATATATATATATATATATATATATATATATATATATATATATATATGTATATGTATGTATATGTAAATACGACGGGCTTCGTTCAGTTTCCATCTACCAAATCCACTTACAAGGCTTTGGTCGGCCCGAGGCTATAGTAGAATGCACTTGTCCAAGGTGGTCATCACTGTTACTGCTGACAGCAGCATCATAGTGGTAGCAGAAGCAGTGGTGATGGGTGTGTTGTAGGTGTTAATAATAGTTATGGGGGGGGGGGGGGGTAGAGGTCAGTGATTGTAGTGGTTGTGGCTGTAGCAATGGTTGTAGTAGTAATAATGGTTGCAGAGGCCGTGGTGATGATGTAGGTAGTGGCAGTAGTAGTAGTAGTAATAGCTGGTGTTGTTAGTGGTGGTAACAATGGTGGTGTCTGTGGTAATGGTGGCAATGACAATAGTGGCAGTAGTGGTGGAGGTGGTGGTAGTGATGCTGGTGGTAGCAGCGACCATGGTGCTGGTGGTGGCAGTGACAGTGGTGGTGGTGGTGGTGGTGGTGGTGGTGGCAGTGACAGTGTTATTAGGAAGTTTGATAAATTGTGTTTTTATATATTTTATTTCGTCGTTGTTTCTATTGTTGCTGAAGTTGTTGTTGCTGTTTGATATCTGTCTGTGTGTCCTACAGCAGTATTGGCAATCTGTTCTGTCTGGTATTGTTCCACCATTCCTCCGCAGCAGTGTCTTATCTCTGAAATAAGAAGACAACCCCTTCTCAAATGGCTGCAAGTGGAGACAGTTTCTTCAAATCCATTTCTTCTTCCATCTTCTCCGCTTCTCTGTTTATTATCATTGACAAGCTAGCAGAATCATTACCATGCTGGATAAAATGCTTAGCAACATTTCTTCTAACTTTATGTTCTGAGTTCAAATGGCACCGGGGTCGACTTTGCATTTCATCCTTTCAGGGTCGATAAAATAAAGTACCAGTTAAGTGGTGGAGTCAATATAACTGACTATCCCCATGCCTGCAAAATTACTGACCTTGTGTCACAATTTGAAACCATACTATTATCATTGCCTTTGCACAGCTTCTAACACTGGAGATGTACGACAGTGTCAGCTGTTCACTACCAGTGAACTAAGGTAACACCTCTTATTTTTCGAGCACCTTCCGGAGTATTCGAGCAGTTCCAAGCAGTGCTGTTTTCTGCAAGTGCTCCACCCTTGTTACAGCCCCTATTTCTTCCATGTACTTTTCAAGATTTTTGCTCACTGTTTCCAGGGCTCCGACAATTATTGGTACTACTGCTACCTTTTTCATCGACCACAACTGCTTAACTTCCCAAGCTAACCTGTCATATCTATCGACTTTTCTTTCTTCCTTATCACATACCTTGTTGTCAGCTGGGCATGCTATATCTATGATCCAGCATAGTTTGTTTTCTTTCTCAATTAAGACTATGTCTGGCTTCCTATTCTCTATCTCATGGTCACACTGAATCATAAAATCCCATAGGATCTTCGCATTTCTATTTTTGATGATGCCTTCAGGTTTGTGGTCATACCAATTTTTTGCTCTGTCAAGTCCAAACTTGTTGCAAAGTGTCCAATGGACAAACCTGGCCATATTGTTGTAGCATCACTTATATTCCTTCTAGGCTAGTGACATTCATTGGCTGGTAATATACCATACGCTTTCACCATTTTGTCCAAAGATTCTGCACTTATCACTTTCTGATGCATTGTCTATTCTACTATTATCATTATCATTATTATTATTATTATTATTATTATTATTATTATTATTATTATTATTATTATTATTCCTTCGTAACACAGTGTAAGTAAAAATGTACCAGAGTCTTTAGTCATCCGTCAAGTCACAACAAGGACCTCAGACAGATGATACAAGCTGTTACAGTACTGGGTCCTTATTTCTGTGTACCCATTCTCCCTCATAAGACGAGGGTTGACATGAGCCAATGGTAAAAGACACTTGTTCAAGATGCTGTGCAATGAGATTGAACCCAGGGCCTCATGATTGTGAGGCAATATTCTCAAATATTTGGCCATGATGTATCCACATTTATTTATTGTATTTATGCAAAGAATAAATACGTTTTAATCAGATTTTATTTGAAGGATGAGAGTTGGGTGGAAGAAATGTCAATCAGTTTTAGTAGAAGAAGAGTGAGGAAGAAGAAATGGTAAGAATGAAGGAAGATTAATTTGAAGATGGCAAGGAACCTGTCCAGCCTATAGGAGCATAGAAAAACAGATGCAACATGATGATGGTGGTAAGTGATGATAGTTGTGGTGGTGGTGGAGCTGAGGGTGATGGTGACCATGATTAAGAAGATGATGTCAACAACAATGGTGGTGAAGTTAGGAGGTTGTTGTTGTTGATGATGATGATGATGATGATGATGATGATGATGATGATGATGATGAGGGGGTGGTGGAGGAGGAGGAGGAGGAGGAAAACAACAATGATGACAATTGTGATGAAGGCAATGATGCTGATATCATTCATTTGTCCTCATCCAAACTAAATTCTCTCTGGAGGTGTAGAGTTAACAATTAATGTATGGGAAAGATTAAGTCATTTCCCCCAATCCACTCCACTCCACTCCACTCCACCAAGGTTGTAGGAAATAATTAAACTCTCTCCATCACAAAAACATGTCTAAATTACTTTAAAACAATTTTGCTGTAGGTGCCACATATAAAGCACCCAACACACTCTGTAAAGTGGCTGGCTTTAGGAAGGGCATCCAGCCATAGAAACCATGCCAAAAGCAGACAATTGGAGCCTGGTGCTGCCTTCTGGCTTGCCAGCTCCTCTCAAACCATCCAACCCATGCCAGCCAGCATGGAAAGCAGACATTAAACGATGATGATGATGTAAATAGACCCAGCATGATGCTGATGGAACCCGTTATTGGAATTCAACAATTCTTTCCCTGTCAACTCTTTTTCCTGCAAATGTTCACACTGGTCATCGGACATACCAATCTTAGCATCTGAAAGTGGGATCTGTAAGCAGAGCCAGATTTAGGTATGAGCAAAACAAGCAAGAAATTAAAGCCACAAAGTTCTCAACATTGTCTTCATTGTTTAACATCCTCTTTTCATGCTGGCATGGGTGGGACAGTTTGCCAGGGGTTGGCCAGGCAGAAGCCTGCACCAGACTTCTGTGACTGTTTTGGCAGGATTTTTACAGCTGGATGCCCTTCCTAACATCAACCACTTGGCAGAGTGGACTTAGTGCAAAAATTCCAGTTTTGTGCGCCACTCCTTAGTGTAACACAGAATACGTGTGTGTGTGTGTGTGTGTCCTTCACAATCACTTGGTTCCAAGTTTGATCCCATTCAAAGGTACTTTTGGCAACTGTTCTCTGACAACTGTTAATCTTAATCAAGATGAACTGAAGGCAAGGATTATGGCAGCATTAAACAACTTAAACAAGGAGACCGTCCAGAAGAGTTGCAGGAGATTCTGAAGCCATCTGGGGACTGTGCTTGAAAACAAGGCCGATTTTATTGAATAAATTTACTCTTTAGTATTTCAAGATATTTTTATGTAATTTTGGTAAATATATCTGTTAAAATGAGATGTCAGTGTTATTTTCATTTTCGCGTAATTTAGACGACAGTTTATTCACCACACCCTGTACATACATATATATACATACATACACACATACACTCACAGAGAAAGAAAGAGAGAGACAGAGAGACAGAGTGGGAGAGAGAGATGTACATACACACACATATATACACATGTATACACACACATGATATAAATATTTACAGCAAACAAAAGCTGCATTGATAAACACTAGTCAAGCTATAAATAACTTTATTGATAAAAGATATATTGATAAATTCCATTCAATGTTACAGATAAAAAAAAAACACCTCTAATGATTGGCTGGGGATATTATAAATCTGTCAATAGACAGAGATGTATGTCTGAAATTGTAGTATTAATAGGTGATATTTATCCCCACTTAAATGTAGATACTGCGTTAGAACAGAGAATATTGTAATAGATATCATGAGAGGACCTCTTATAAGGACTTTCTGGTGCATATGAGCACACCTGTTTATATTGCTAGTGGGAGATCAATTACCTGTCATCCTCCCACTTGTGATATAAACAGGAGTGTTTATATGCACCAAAAGCACATATAAGGGGTCCTCTCGTGATATCTATCACAGTATTCTCTGTTCTAAAACAACATCCACTTTTAAATGGGGATAAATATTACCTTTTGGTATTAATACTGCTTCTATCACTATTACTTATACATATACATATTCGATAAAAACAAATAACAAAGCTGTTATCTGTTTTCGTCAAATATATATATATATATATATATATATGTAGGCTAATACAAGAACCCACACTAAACTCCTCAATCGTATCATGATTGAACCAAGAGTTTAACTATGGTCTGTCCTTAGCACTTACTTAGCATTACCTGCCACTCTTTGGGTCTCCTGGATACCAATACCGTTTATACATATATACACATGATGCTTGAGATACAAATAATTACAGAGGTATCAAGTTATTGGATCAGGTAATGAAGGTCACGGAGACGGTCATAGCCCAACTAATTAGGGAGAGAGTCAGTTTAGATGAGATGTAGTTTGGATTCATGCCAGGGAAAAGCATTACTGATGCTATATTTCTGCTAAGACAGCTGCAGGAGAAGAAGCGATGAACAAATTTCATATCTGCGCATTTTCTGATTTTCATTCAAATCGTATGGTACACATTTGTCAAGCTTTTCTGATTATTCAATCGCATGCAATTGGTTGCAGGCAGTTTTTTGGCTAACTTGAAATCCTTTCGCCAGTTCTCAAGTGGTTTTACATAGACCTTTCTCAATGACAGTCTTTAATTGACCGTCATTGATGACAGATGGCCATCCACTCAGGTCTCCACTGCGAAATCATTTAAACCATTTTTGAGTTGACCACTCACTGGTCATTTCCTCACCAAATGTTTCATTGATATTGTGAGTAGTTTCAGCTGCTTTACGTCCCTTTTTGAAGTTGAATAGCAAAATTGCTCGAATATCAGGCTTTGACAGTTCCATTTCAAATGGTTGTAACAATGGTGAAAAAAATATCAATGTTAATTTATTGATCCATTTGGGCAAGTCTATGTCTGTATTATCAGAAAATTGCAAAAAAATGTTTAAAAAAAAATTTGACTCTTCAAAAATCTGGTACAAATTCTTCATGTTCAAAACATTGCTTACTTTTTACACAACCTGATAGAAAGAGAGATAGATAAATAGACAGATGGATGGATGGATGGATGGATGGATGGATAGATAGATAGATAGATCGATAGATAGACAGAAAGATAGAGAGATGGATATAGACGTATATGTACATATATGATGGGCTTCTTTTAGTTACTATCAACAAAATTCACCTGGGGCTATAGTAGGAGACATTTGCTCAAGGTGCCACACATTGGGACTGAACCTAGACTCATGTGGTTGGGGAGCAAACTGTCTACCACTTGCCTGTCAAAAATTGTGAGAAAAATCTTATTAAAATTCATGTAGTTTATTTCACCATAATTGAATTGTCTCTTCTCTACATCAACATCATCATCACCACCGGCATCGTCCTTATCATCATCTAGATCATCATTATCTTTTCCACCACCACCGCCACTGCCATATTTATCATGTCTAATTAAAGATGATGGTTTTATATTCCATTGTCTGTACAGAATCTGTCTCTACTGGGATTGAGGAATCTTTCTATTAATGTTGGCACTACCCCAACCACCACCACCACCACCACCACCACCATCACCATTACCATAGCCATTAACAAACTGTTCTTCGCACAATAACACCAACACTACTGCCAATGACACCATGACCACCACCACCACCACCACCACCACCACCAACAACAACAACAACAACAACAACAAACACAACAACAACGAAGGCAATAACAAGAACAGCAGCAATAATGGTAACAATAACGACAATAATAGTTGAAACAACAACAGCAACAAAAACAACATCACCAACTACTACTACTACTACTACTACTACTAATAATAATAATAATCATGGCAAGGCTGGTTGAGATTGTACAAATGTGCAACAAGGATATAGGGATGGAATTTGGTATCTCGAAGTGTGCAGTGCTTACTTTGAAGCAGGGGAGAAGAATTGCAGAGAATTGCCAAACGGAGAGAGAATGGAAGATCCAGATGATGATGGATACGAGTACCTTGGGATCTTGGAGCTGGACAATATCTTGCATTAAGAAATGAAGGACAAGGTCATTACTGCATATTTCAAGTGCCTTAAACTTCTCTTGAAATCAAAACTTGACTCAAGAAACCTTGTGACAGCCATCAACATATCGGCAGTTGCTGTAGTCTGCTATAGTGCACCCATCCTGAGATGGACACAAGTGGAGACTGACCAGCTCAATCGCACTACCTGAAAGACAATAACAATGCATGGTACCATCCACCCTAAGACAAATGTATACAGGTTCTACATGAAGAGTGGTAAAGGTGGACATGGGCTGATTAGCATATGGGAGAGCATCAACAGTGAAAGAAGAAACATGGCAGAGTATTTGGTAAACAGCAAAGAAGACTTGCTACAGTATGCTGCTTGTGCAGAAGGATGTAACAAAAATGGACTTGAGAGTGCTGCTCATGAATTCCGATCAAGAACAGCCAACGAGAGTGAAGAAATGCTACTCCGTATGGAATTACATGGTCAGTTCCATTGTGAAAGCAACAAATTAAAAGACCAGGAAGCATCATGGAGGTGGCTCAACAAGGGTGACCTAAAAAAGAATACTGGAAGCCTAATCATCGCTGCCCAGGACCAGGCATTGAATACAAACTCAGTGAAAAAGAATATGTCACTATCCTCTAGGATTTTCCAGTCAACATCGACAGAACAATCTAGGCTAATCGACCAGACATAGTCATTAAAGACAGAGAAGAAAATACTCGTAGACTAATAGGTGCAGGTGTTCCCACTGATAAAAATATATCTGTAAAAGAATTTGAGAAATTAAGTAAATATAAGGACCTGGAAATTGAAATAGAAAAGATGTGGCATCTTAAGGCAAGAACTATTCCTGTTATTGTGGGTGCCCTAGGTATGATAAAAAAAGGAATGTCAGAAACATCTAGATAAGATCCCAGGAGAACCATGTCTCAGAGAAATCCAGAAGATTGTGCTGCCCACATCTTTAGAAAAACCGTATCCATTTAAATGTCTGTGTTGTATTACATGAAGATATTTTGCTACAGCCCCTGCCACTTCCCTTCCCCAAACTTTCAGTCATACTGTAACATCTCTTACCCTTCACTCGCCCTAGGACGCTGGGTGTGTCTTGGCAAGTGATTGTAACAAGCATGCAGATTAAAAGTAAAAAATAACAACAATAATCCTTTCGACTATAGGCACAAGGCCTGAAATTTTGGGAGAGTGTGTAGTGAAATTCATCGATCCCCAGTACTCAGCTGGTATTTATTTTATTGACCCCGAGAGGATGAAAGGCAAAGTTGACCTGGGGGGAATTCGAACTCAGAAATGTAAAACCAGATGAAATACCATCAAACATTTTGCCTAGTGGGCTAACAATTTTGTGCCTTGAAAAAGATGAAAGGTTAAAGTTGACCTCAAAGAATTTGAACCCAGATTGTAAAGAGCCAGGAAGAGAGAGTATTGCTGAACATTTTGTCCAATGTGCTGATGATCCTATTGAATCACCACCTAACTGCTGCTACTGCTACTACTACTACTACTACTACTACTACGACCACCACCACCACCACCATCACCACCACTACTACTACAACTACTACCACCACCACCACCACCACCATCACCACTACTACTACTACTACTACTACTACTACTACTACTACTATTAATAATAATAATATCAATATGATACGTAACAAGGTTGGGGGTGGGGGAAGGATGGTTAAAACCCTGAGGGTGTTGAACTTAGGGTATCGAGTTGCATTCCTTTAATTTCTGAGTTCAAATCCTCGCAAGGTTGACTTTACTCTTTCATTTTTCCCCAGAGTTAATAAAATGAAAATAAAATGCTTGTCAAGTTACTCCTGGGGGTTGATGTAATACATTGTCCACCCCCACCCCCACCCCTCCACCTTCCACCCTTCGCCCTAATCAATAATTTAATCAATGTCAGAAATGGTAAATACATTATCGAAGTGACAGACATAAATAGAATTAGTTTTTTTTTAATGTTGAAATATTAAATGGCTTGTTGTTGTTGTTGATGCTGTTGTTGTTGCTGCTGTTGCTGCTGCTGCTGCTGCTGCTACTGTTTTTATTGTTATCACAGATGCTGTGGTTTGCATTTGCAGTTGTTGTTGTTGTTGTTGTTGCAGCTGGTGTTGTTGAGCTATTGACTGTCAGAGAAAATGGAGAAATGATATGGGGGTGGGGATTCGGGTTGGTGGAGGGGGGTGGGTGTCGCAAACGAAGGAACTTTAGTTTCTCTGGAATTGATTTATGGCAGTAGTTTAGAGGGTGGGGCAGGGTGTTCATGGGGTGGCGGTGGTGAAGAATAGTAAGAATGTATATAGTCAGTATAGGGTAGTGGGTTGTCAGTGATACTATCAAGATTATACATATATATATCTTAGTATATATATATGTGTGTGTGTGTATAAATAAATATGTGTGTATACATATATATATATGTGTTTGTGTGTGTGTATGTATATGTATATATATATATATATATGTGTATGCATGTATACATGTGTGTGTGTAAAACATACTGTTCTGTACACTCATGCACTCACATATACAAACACACAGAAATATAAATTTTAACTTAATGGTTTAAAAAAAGATTTAAAAATGCAAGTTGTTCAAATTTTGCTTTGCTTTTCTTCCAGCTGACAAAGCAAGCCTGTTGCCTCTTAAATCAACAGGTATTTTAATATATTTTAAAATACATGGAAGCTATCAAAAAACACTTACCTCAATGATTTTTAAAATGCCAGGCAAATGATATTTGATAAAAATCAGTTTTCAAGTTTACATTTTCTACCTCTTTTCCCCGGCTCTTGTGGCAACAAAACCATTAATCTAAATGCTTCCACACTTATGATTTCTCATGACACGTAGAATCCAACCTTGTACAAGAAAGGTCACATTAAAACTATTCTTCTCTTATGAAATTCTATTACTGTTTAAACAATTTTTTTAAACAATTTTTTTAAACAACTATCTGAAGTGAATTACAGTTGTAAAACAAATAGTTTTGGTTTAAACCAGGTTAAAAATCAAGGAGATTGATACTTACATAAAAGATATTTGACATTATGAATACAAGGTGCTAATAGTTCTAATCTTTTTTTCAACCTATAATTGTCTTGGAGCAAAATTTTTATTTTCTTATTCAAAGGTCATGCTACATGTTTGATCTGAAGTTACCATCCCTATAAACTTGTGCTACCTCCAACTGACCATGTAATTTTGATTTCATGAGGATTTGTCTCATATAAGAAGCACAAAGATTCTGACAAGCCATAACTCTTTTTTATCATGGTTGATAAATGAATGTTACTGCTTTTAGTGTCTATTTTTGAATGTGAATTCAGTTGCACCAAAAAAAGCATTTGTAATTTGTTGCCTTTTGCTGGATCATCAGAAAGGGATCAAGTGGTTAGGGTGTTGCATTCATCATCACAAGATCATGGTTTCGATTCCCAGACCAGTTGTGCATCGTGTTCTTCTGCAAAACACTTCATTTTATGTTGCTTCAGTCTACTCAGTGGTAAATGGGTGACCTGTGAGCCCTGTTCATTGTACAACAGCATGAATCAGGTGAACACCATGACAAATTCCAACAGAAAAATTACGAATGCAGGACCTGTAATGACTCGTATCAGGAAAATCAGTGGCAACAAATTTTGTCTTAGCATGCGATTGTCAGTGAGTAAATGCTACTGATAAAGTGCAACGAGACAGAAATGTATACCTAGCATTCTCACTACCATTGCCCCATGATTTTCGTCTGCTACTGATATATTCATAAGAGACATCATATTCAGATGAATACTGCAGTTAACTTGGACTCTCAAAAAGGTTGTTTTTTTTTCTGTAGTTTCAGCTCAGAGCTGCGGCCATGCTGACACACCACCATTGTAAGCTCTATTGGATTAATGGGTGGTGCTTGCAAATTCTTACAAACTTCTACATAGATGGCTATATTGATAGAGGCAAGAACTTTGAGAGAAATAGTATTAGTTTGTTGTTTACACAACAGTGCAGATGGATTGCATAATATCCTGTAAGTCCAAACAACAAAGAAATCCAACGTAAACTAATGCGAAAAATGCCTGAAGAAGTATGCATGTTGAATTAATGGGCCCTCATAGGGTCCACGGATATTATAAATAATATTTAATGATATCCTATGGTGAGGTGGTCACAGGAAAACATGCATGAAATGCCGAAACATATGTAGCAATGCATTAATAAAAATGAAATCGCCATCCGTGGAGTATTTCTTGTTATTAATGTGTGTGTGTGTGTGTGTGTGTGTGTGTGTATGCTTGACAACTGGTGTTGGTGCGGTTACTTTGTCGTAACTTCCCAGTTCGGCAAAAATGATCGATACAATAAGAATCAGGTTTTTAAAAAATAATCTCTGGGGTCGATTCATTCAACTAAAAGTTCTTGAAAGTGGTGCTCCAGCATGGCTGTAGAAGTCTAACGACTGAAACAAGTAAAAGATAAAAGGGAGTCCGATTTAAATTGCTCGGCATATAACCAATATTTGGAAGTCTATGAGAATATTTATACATCAAAAGAGAAAGCTGTGAGAAAGAACACGTGTATTATAGACAGTTTTCTACCACTGGTCTCCATAGTAACAAAGGCGACAGGGTCCACACGGAAAAAAAAATTCTTTTTCTATTCAAGAATGTATATACACACATTATACATACATTCTCCAAGTCTGCCTGTGTATGCCGACCTGTATCTTTGTCCATGTTGATATTAATAAATCCATGTACGTTGTCAGGTTAAAATATAAATAACTCTTAGAGAGGTAATATTTATGAAAATGTCAAAGTCCCTTTGAAGTTTAGAGACATATTAAGATAAATAAACTAAAGTGTTTTAACATGAATCTATTTGTAACTGACAAAATATAAATAATATTTTCACTCGATCCACCTATCTTTAACCTGTCATCAACAGCTTTAGCCCTCGCCTCCCCTCTCAATTGGTTTGTCGTTTTTATTTCTGACATGTGAACAACGTGCTTTCAGGCCTTGCGTGACAAGGACACTAATTATGAAATATCTATGCTGTCAACATAGAACGTTTACATGGAGTTTCGATTCATTTTTCACACTGAAGTTTGGCTCTTCCAGCAAGTATTAAACAAAAGACATTTTTAACCTGTTTCGTATATTGAATTTTTTCTGAAGCGGATCCAAAAAGCGTGACGTACGTGACATCGCACAAACTTTTTTTTTTTTTTTTTTTACCTGATAATTGTAAGCGATAATTCCTTTGAATTTTTTCTTAGCAGTATGAAAAGTCTCGTGGTGTTTATAGACATCGATTTTAAAATTTCAAGAGAAAAAAGAAAAAAAGTGGTAATGAATTTGCTGGACAACAATGTCTGTGGTCACAATTCTCATCTACCTGGTGTGACGTACGTGACAAACGGTTTCATGTTGAAGTCAACGATGCAAGGACTTATGTTGTTGATACATAATGGGTATCTGGTCGAAAAGGAACCATTGCAACATTCTTGTAAAAATACATTCTCTTGTTTTATTTGTTCCAGTCATCGGAGTGCGGCCGTGGAGAATCCTAGTCGAACGAACTGACCCCAGTACTAATGTTTTTGAAGCCTGGTGCTTATTCTATTGACCTGCTTTGCCGAACCGCTAGGATACGGGGACGTAAACGCACCAACACCGGTTGTGAAGTGGTGGTGGTGGTGAGGGGACAAAACAAACACAAACACACACACACACACACACACACACACAAACACGCACACAAACACGTACACAAACACACACACATATATATATACATATACGACAAGCTTCTTTCAGTTTACGCCTACGAAATCCACTCTCAAGGTATTGGTCAACCCGAAGCTATAGTCAACGAGGCTTGCCTAAGGTGTCATGCAGTGGGAGTGAACCTGGAACCATGTGGTTGGGAAACCTGCGCCTATACAGAGCTGTAGTTGCAGTCGTTTAACCTAGGTCAGTCCTACTTCAGTAGACTTCTGATTAAAGGTGTTCCAGCTGTCGTCACTTGTTTATTTTATCGAACATAGTTGTAGCTAGGTTACATTATAATTATTACATCTTGTCTACACAATTTCTAGTTCAACCAAGCTGTGCCCAGACGTTAGTGTAATGCGTGGACACAGAATGGTTCCACAAAGTCCAGGTTTGATCCAGTTGTGTGGCATATTGGACAAGTGTCTTTTACTACAGCTGCTTATGGCTGGCTAAGATTATCCTACCCAGGGTGCGGCGGGACATCGACGTGTTGCTGAGGTTCAGCGTCTTGATCAGGCCAACAGAGATGGGGGACTCCGCTGCATTCAGTGGTAGCATGTTGTCGACAAATAGGTCTACAATCCTTCTGTCCACCATGGACTGATGGACACCAGTGCCAGCAGTTTGGGCAAACACCACACCAATGCTGGTCTGGCGTACTTTCTTTGCACATGGCTGCGACGACTGGCTACTGGCTCTGCCACCAGAAAATTGCCTGTGTTTCCCACGGGGAGAGCCAGCCTTGATCCTCTCCTCAAACTGGATGGCATGCGCTGGGTGTTGGTTAGAGCGCCAGTCTTGTAAACTGGAGGTTGAGGGTTCGAATTCCTCTGGAGCCTTCTTTTGCCATTTTCTTTTTTGGATTGTTTTCAAAGTCTGTCATATATCGTATGCTTGTTTTTCTTATTATTTCATTTTTCTTTTCACACTTCCCAAAGTGACAAATGCACACGGACAAAAGTAGTCGTGGCTCACTGCTTGTCCCTTGATGGTAGTCTCCTTGAACTTGCACATGATGCACCGGCAGTACAGGATTTTGGCGTTCCTCTTATCCCTTGACGTAAGGACAGAATAGTCCTTCAGGTGGGGCCACGGGTTCTGAGATTGTGGCTCTCCACCTGAGCGACCTCTGCTTCACCCACAGCCGTTGCGGACTCCTCAACAAGCTCTTTATCCCCAGGCCAAACAAAAACATCTACACCTCACATAACGATAAGTGATAACTTGATAAACCGATAACATACACTGCTGTCGCTAACAATGTAAGACTATCAGTAACGTGACAACGTCGTAAGTGAACACAACTCAAAACTGCAGAATTATACAATGCTGCTCAGCTGGCTGCTGCTGCTGCGTCGACCAATCACGTCTTGACACGTGTACACGTAATTAGCCAATAGCGTGCCTGACGGACTCTTCGACACACGCACACAACAGACAGGTACAAACGAATGAATTTTGTTGACAGACTTAAAGTTAGCGGAACTAAATTTAGCGGAAGCTAATTGGTCTGCTAACGGTTTCCAAAGTTAGCGAAAACGTTAATCTGCTAATTGAAAAGTTAGCTTCGCTAATTAGCTGTTAGCGGATTTGCGGAACCGTGCCCACCACTGTTGTATACCCATTTTTATACTCATTTTCACTTATCGTGCACAACGTCGGTAGCTGAGGATTGCGTTAAAGGTACACGTCTTTGTAGAATATTCCACCAGGTTCACATTTATTTAACCAGTTGGAAGATAGTTCGAGTGATTGGACAAGCGAATGATCATCGTCGAGACTGATGGAGTAAACGTCGCAGTGGGTAGAATATATTACGGAAGTTATCAAGAGGATCCTTGTGCTTGCTGGGGACTACATAAGCACTTTAGATAATAAGGGGAAACTTAACACACTACTACCAAGTCATACACGTGAGCAAGTGGTGTTTTAAATATATCTGTAGTGGATCTTGCATGCATGAAGTGGATTCGATCCACCATAGCCAAATTTAAATTAACACTGCAACAGAACTTTTCTCACGCTGGAACAATGGTTTTTCTCTGACAGCAGTTTTACATTTTCCAGATGCCTTTAGCTTGGCCGAAATAATGTCTTCACCACTTGACCCTTTCTAACCTCTTCTACTTCGCCAAAAGCTAGAATAGAGATAACAAGACCATCAACTAAATCTATTTTCTCAATGATATGTCTATCCTCCTGGCCAGTTATATATATATATATATATATATATATATATATATATATATATATATATATATATATATATATATATATATATATATATATATATATATATTATATATATCGTCGATAAATCAAGTTAAGTTAAAGAGCAGTAGGGTAGTTAAATATAGTTATGGCCGGTCTATGGTGTTACCCTGGGTTTCACATGTCCATAAAGTGCTTAGCTTTACGCTGTTTCCTCAGTCCCTAATGACCAGTGGCCGATAACCGCTCTTCAAAGTATGTATATATATATATACATATATATATATATATACATATATATATATATATATATATATATATATATATATACATATATATACATATATATATACATATATATATATATACATATATATACATATATATATATATATATATATATAAATAGATAGATAGATAGATAGATAGATATGCATAGCTACAGAAATGACCCATCTCCGATTTTGTTTCCTCATAACTTGACATTTTTTGATGAAATTTCCCACAAATACTTTTCAGATGGTGTAGACTCTTGATTATATCTGGGTTTGTTGTGAAAAAATATATATACAGAAAACACACGCACGCACACGCACGTACACACACACGCACACACACACGCACACACGCACACACACACACGCGCACGCGCGCACACAATCAACCGATTATTGTTTTCGAATAACCAGCTTAGAATAAATATGATAAAAATTTTACAATACCTCATCTCCAGAACACGCTTTGTCTCCTAGTTTGCGCAATCTTGGTCATAATGGCTCACACACACACAACACACATATCACAATACTAAACGTATAGACTTACAATGTATATACACACACACAAAGAAATCCCTGAGTGATGTAACACAACTGCAGCAAGCGTGTGTAGAAATTTATCAGAAATATATGATACGTAAAGGTAACTTTTTGCACAATGGCTCAAAGAACAACCCGTAAACTTCAATAGAACAGACGTGACTGTAGACGAAAAAGACATTTCAGTGAATGTTAAAGCAGATGACCACGCCAGGTTGCGTCACGAAAGCGACAGCCGACATATATATAACGATCAGGAATAGAAAATGTTGCCATTACAATACTGAACAGCACATGTTACTTTATATAGCTTAATTTTCACAGTTTCAAGCAACTGAGGCTCCATAGCTCAGTTGGTTAGAGCGCCAGTCTAGTAAACTGGAGGTCGAGGGTTCGAATCCCCCTGGAGCCTTCTTTTGCCATTTTCTTTTTTGGATTGTTTTCAAAGTCTGTTACATATATTATGCTTATTTTTCTTATTATTTCACTTTTTTTTCACACTTCGTAAAAAGGCAAATGCAAACGGACAGAATACCATGAGTTGGTTAAAATTACCAACATTAAGCAAATAAATTCTACCCGTTTGCTCTTTGTGTGTATTATTTTTGCTTTATGTAAGAGTTGATCTCGAAGTAAATAAAGCTATAAATGATAGCGTATAAAGTGTGAGATAGGCCCACGAGCAGCCTTCGACTTTTCTATCCACGAAATTTTCTTTAACTCAATATTTACATAGTTTTATTGAGAGCTTTATTAGCTTCGAGATTCACTGTTCCAAAACAAAAAAAGAAAGAAAGAAAAAAGTCACATCCTCTCGAAGTTTCTAAATTTTCTTTTACGTATGTGTGCGTGTGTATATATATGTGTGTGTGTATAAATATATGTATATATACGGATAGATTGTGGATATAATCATTAAAATGATTATATCAGTGGCTAGCGTATAAAAAGCCACCATATCGGTAGAATTAATTTTTAAGTATATAATTATAATTATAATAAAGGGCGCTGGAGGGCCGTCACCAATACGCTAGAAATAGATGCCAAATGCCTACAAACCACTCGAAATTTGTTCTCTTTTTATAGACATTTGACATCTACTTCTAGCGTATTGGCGTTGGTCCCCCCAGCGCCCTTAATTATAATTATATAGTGAAAAATTTATATATATGCTTTGCTTTTATTATTTTATTCTTTTACTTGTTTCAGTCATTTGACCCGCGGCCATGCTGGAGCACCACCTTTAGTCGAGCAAATCGACCCAAGGACTTATTCTTTGTAAACTTAGTACTTATTCTATCGGTTTTCAAGCGATGGTAGGGGGACAAACACACACACAGAGTCAGGTGGCACTGGCAATGACCATGCTCAAATGGTATAGGCCACGGTTACGGTCTCACTTAGCTTGCCAGGTCTTCTCAAGCACAGCATATCTCCAAAAGTCTCGGTCACTCGTCATCGCTTCCATGAGGCCCAGTGTCCGAAGGTCATGCTTCACCACCTCATCCCAAGTCTTCCTGGCTCTACCGCTTCCACAGATTCCCTCAACTGCTAGGGTGTGACACCTTTTCACACAGCTGTCCTCATCCATACACAATACATGACCATACCCGTGCAGTCATCTCTCTTGCACACCACATCTGATGTTTCTTAAGTTCAACTTTTCTCTCAGCGCACTTACACTCTGTCATGTATGCACACTAACATTACACATCTGATGGAGCATACTAGTTTCATTTCTTGCAAGCTTATGTATGTCCTCAGCAGGCACGGCCCATGTTTCACTGCCATGTAGCATGGCTGTTCGCACACATACATCATACAGTCTACCTTTTACTCTGAGTGAGGGACCCTTTGTCACCAGCAGAGGTAGGAGCTCTCTGAATTTTGCCCAGGTTATTTTTATTCTAGCAGCTACACTCGCAGAACATCCACCCCCACTACTGACTTGGTCACCTAGGTAACAGAAGTTATCAACTACTTCTAGTTTTTCCTCACTGGAATGTGATGGAACCTGTTTTCTGCACATTTTCAGTGTTTTATTGCCCCTGAGCATTTGCCACATGCAAAAACTATCTTCCCAGTTAGCCTTCCTTTGATATTGCTGGGCCATCTACCTGAAGGGATTTGTGATTTGTCTACCTGCCTACTTATTAAGACTTTGGTTTTTGCTGTGTAAACGTATTTCTATATGAAAGAAATTTACACACACATGCATACGCATGCGCACGCCACATACACACATGCCCTCACACATGCACACGCACACACACACACATGCATGCATCAAATTTAGGCATAATGGAATGTTCAATAGATCAAAATAGCTGTCAGTTTCATCTTGTGTTTCACAGTCTCATGAATCGCAAGATAAAACTGACAGTCAATTTGATCTTTTAAACTTTCTGATGTTTGAATTAAATCTTATTTTACCGTCAGTATTAGTTCCTCTATTTCATATTGGTTTATATACATGTGTGTATGTGTGTGTGGATATATATATGTATATATATATATATGTGTGTGTGTGTGTGTGTGTGTGTGTGTGTGTATATATATATATATATATATATATATATATATAGAGAGAGAGAGAGAGAGAGAGATAAATAGATAGATTGATAGATAGATATATAAATAGATATATATATATACATATATATATTCGATTTTAGGTTGTGTTAACTTCATGAAGGTACGATTTCATCCAAGAAAAAACTTGATATTTACTTAATACTTACTGAGTATTAATTGAAACAGCTGTAAAGGGTAATGATTAATTTGCTGTTAATAATAAACAATTATTAACTTCCCAATCTCCATTTTCTTTTTCTTCTGTTATACATATATGTTGGGTGGAGGTGCAATGGCCCAGTAGTTAGGGCAGTGGACCCACGGTCATGAGATTGTGGTTTCGATTCTCAGACTGGGCATCATGAGTGTTTATTGAGCGAAAACACCTAAAAAGCTCCACGAGGCTCTGGCAGGGGATGGTGGCGAACCCTACTGCATTCTTTCACCACAACTTCTCTCAGTCTTTCTTCTGTTGTACCTGTGTTTCAAAGGACCAGTCTTGTCACAGTCTGTGTCACACTGAATCTCCCCGAGAACTAAGTTAAGGGTACAGGTATCTGTGGAGTGCTCAGCCACTTGCACATTAATTTCACGAGCAGGCTGTTCTGTTGATCGGATCAGTTGGAGCCCTCATTGTGGTAACCGACGGAGTGCCATGATATATGATGGACTCTCTCATCATTAGATGATGTATGAGGGCTCAACGTATGAGGGCTCAATGTATGAGGGCTCAACGTATGAGGGCTCAACGTATGAGGGCTCAACGTATGAGGGCTCAACAATGTTCTTACCGAACAACCACACAGATGATTTCTTTATAGTGATCAAATATTTGCGTATACATAAGCTCACTGTCTCACTCAAATCGACATTACCTGTACAGATGCAAATGGGTGCGACATGTCAGATGACGAAATGATCGCAGAGCAACGTGAAATGAAGTGCCTTGCTTAAGAACACAATGCAACACCCGGTCTGCGAATTGAACTCACGATCTTGCAATCGTGAATGCAACACCCTAACCACTAATCCATGTGCCTATATATAGAAAGTCCTTATATATGTAGACACATGCCCTTATATATATATATATATATATATATATATATGTATAAGAATATGCAGGTTGTACCTTGCACATGTCTATAAAGAACCTATGTAAATAGGCTCAAATAATGCTTTATATATTCAGTGTAGGAAATACATATTTGTATATACACATACTTATATATAATTCAAATAATGACGGTTATTATTTTATACATTCTCAGGGAATAAAATACTTCTTTTTAGTAACACACACACACACACACACGCGCGCACACACACACACACACACACGCGCACACACACACACACACACACACACACACACACACACACACACACACACACACACACAGATATGCATTCGTCAATCTTAATGACATTAAGCAAAATCAGAAATCGATTTTGTTCTCTGGTTCTATATTTAATTCATTGCAGAGGCAGAACTCATGGCACTCCTGGCTTTCAAAGGGTTGGCTGCAATACATACATTGGACCTGGAAAGCAGTGGAAAAATTATTCTGGTCGAAAATCAAAATAATTGTCATTTTTTTTTCATGCATCAAATTAGCATTTTTCTATAATAAACAGGAAATTATATATTTTCACATCATCATCATCGTCACTACTCTCCTCCTCCTCATCATCATCATCGTCATCATCATCATCATCATCATCATCATCATCATCATCACCACCATCACCACCACCACCATCACCACCATCACCACCACCACCATCACCACCATCACCACCACCACCATCACCACCATCACCACCATCACCACCATCACCACCGCTGCCGCTGCCGCCGCCACCAACACTACATGGGCTGGTTGGTTTGGCAAAATCCAGTGAAGGGCGCATAACAATGTTGAGCTCAACTGTCAACTCTGGCTTGACCCAAACAACTGGATGCCCTTTCTAATCCCAACCAGTGCAAACTGCAAACCACATCTCATCTAAACCAATTCTCTTCCTAATTAATTGGACTATGACTCTCTCTCTCTCTCTCTCTCTCTCTCTAACTTTAATGGTCCAATAATTTGTGGAACCAGCATGGATGTTTTTTACATGTAAATGATAAATGAAATTATATCAGACACTTGAGTGACATGAATCCAAGATGGGAAAAATGTACCAAAATGAGAAGAAAAAAGCCAAACTGCCAATGGCATTCAGACCGTGCAGCTGTCATAATCTTGACAACCATTTTAACCTTTACATGAAAGCAACCAGGAACAACATTCACACACACACACACTCTCTCTATATATATATATGTGTGTGTGTGTGTGTGTGTGTGTCTGTGTGTGAAGGCACATGACTCAGTGGTTAGTGCCTCGAGCTTACGATCGTGAGGTTGTGAGTTCGAATCCCGGACTGGGCTGCGTGTTGTGTTCTTGAGCAAGACACTTTATTTCAAGTTGGTCCAGTTTACTCAGCTGTAGAAATGAGTTGCGACATCACTGGTGCCGAGCTGTATTGGCCCCTTTGCCTTTCCCTTGGATAACATCAGTGGTGTGGAGAGGGGAGGCTGGTATGCATGGGTGACTGCTGGTCTTCAATTACAAACAACCCTAGGTTGTGCAATCGCTGGTGAGGTGGCTTTTCACGCAGATTTGTACCCCGGAAGGGACTCTCTTAGGTGCACCCATGGTCATTCGTGACCGATGGAGTCGAGAGAATATATATATATATATATATATATATATATAGGCATGGCTGTGTGGTGAGAGGCTTGCTTCCCAACCTCATGGTTCTGCGTTCAGTCCTACTGTGTAGCACTTTGGACCTCAGACCGACCAAAGCCTTGTGAGTGGATTTGGTAGATGGAAACTGAAAGAAGCCCGTCATGTATATATATATTTATATGTATATGTCTTTGTGTCTGTTTGTCCCCGATCACCATTGCTTGATAACCGATGTTGGTGCATTTATGTTCCCGAAACTTAGTGGTTTGGCAAAAGAGACTGATAAAATAAGTATTAGGCTTACAAAGAATAAATCCTGGAGTTGATTTCTTTGACTAAAGGCAATGCTCCAGCATGGTTACTTCAGCATTTAATCTCCTTAGAAGTTGTCCCATTCTGGAGCCACACCATTTATTGAGCATTATTTCCATGGATGGAAGCATTCCTTGAACTCTTCTTTCGGGATAGTGAGCAGCTTGCCCTGTTGCATTCTCTTGCATTTTCTTCTGGGATGTCTTGAAATCTTGTTCCATACATGTGCAATTTGGTTTTTGGCTGCAATAACCATGCTCCACACACTTTGCTTCCAGGCAGTTCTATAAATAACGGAAGTGAGCAAGAAATTTATAACTTGGAGTGCCTACGTGATAGATTTGAAAGTCAATCTGTGCCAAGTGGCTTCACTCTGCGTACTTTAGCTCCGTTACCATAGCAACATTTGATACCATTTGACCAGACCATCTATCTGGCTATCTATCTATCTGTCTGACTGTCTGTCTATCTATCTATCTATCTATCTATCTGTCTGTCTGTCTGTCTGTCTGTCTATCTATCTATCTATCTATCTATCTATCTGTCTATCCATTTATCTATCTATCTACTTATCTATCAATCTTTCTCTCTTTATCTCCCCCTCCCCCTCTCTCCCTCTCTCTCTCTCTCTCTCTATCTATCTATCTATTTGTATGTCTGTTATTCTCCCTCTCTCTCCCTCTCTCCATATATCTATCTATCTGTCTATCTATCGATCTTACCATTGGTTTCATTAATTCATATCCAATTCGTTAATCTGAAGTGAATGACTGAGCTCTTTCACCCTGATGCCTGAGGTGGCTATTCAGGCCAAGTGCACGATAGAAGGGGCCAGGGCCATGCATTGCAGGTGAGGGTTGGTGGGGAATGAGGAACAGTGAGTCACCCTTGGCGTTTTTGATGTCTGATCTCTGCCTGATCATGTCTGTTACTTTCCATCTGGTCCATTCCCTTGATAATTACAGGCTGCCAATTTGGGAAGTCCTTGGTGATTGTCTCCCAGGTATTTGGGTCAGTACACACACACACACACACACACACACACACACACACACACACACACACACACACATATATATATATATATATATATATATATATATATATATATATGTGTATGTATTTATCAGTATATATACATATATATATGTATATATATATGTATACATCATCATCATATATATATAATATGTGTGTGTATGTGTATGTGTATTTATAATGTATATGCATGTGTGTATGTATATATGTGTGTGTGTGTGTGTATATATATATATATATCATCATCATCATCATCATCATCATCATCAAATGATGATGATATATATTGCTGTATCTTGGGAGGGTCATTCTGCCATAAAAAAAAAAGAAAAGGAATTGGTTGTTGTCTAGTTCTGTTTTATTATCAATTAACTAATTAGCTAATTAATAAATTAGGTTATAAAAATGCTTTCGCGACCTGATGGAGGCTGTGTCCCACATGTACACTCTCCATAATATTCTGCTCTTACTCTGGGTTGTGTTCAATTCCTCAAAGTAGTTAGACACGCACACACACACACACACATACACATACACATACACACACAGATACACACACATACACACTCACTCACACATGCACACAAATACATCCAGACACACACATACACATGCATGCATGCACACACGGACACACTCACACACATGTGCACACACACCCACACATGCACACACACACACACACGTGCATACAAACACATCCAGACACACACATGCACATGCATGCATGCACACACACACACACACTAACACACACACATGTGCACACACAGACACATGCATACACTCACTCGCACATGCACACACACACACACACACATGTGCACACAAACATATTGAGACACACACATACACAAGTGTGCATGAACACACACAGCCACACACACACACTCACTCACACAGAGGCACACACACATACATGAATACACATACACACATACATGATAACTACAGCGTTTGGTTTTGTGAAAAAATGCTTACGTGATAATGTGGAAAAGCTGGGTGTTTTTAGAAAAAGAAAGCAACCGGCTAAGACGGACATTACAAATGCAATCTGTAAGTGGAACAGTAAAAACATGCAAGACTTTTCTCAAGTTTCAAATGTGACATTGTTTTTGTTATCTTACATTCCAACTTTGGAGCTTTGTGCTTTTGTTTGAAACCAATTCCTTCCAAAGAGGAAGAATTTAGATAATTATAAACAAAGGAGAACACACATCCGTCCATCCATCCATCTATACATACATACATGCATACATACATGTATGCATACATACATACATACATGTATGCATACATACATACATACATTCATACATACATACATACATGTATGCATACATACATACATACATTCATACATACATACATGCATGCATACATACATACATACATGCATGCATACATACATACATACATACATACATACATACATACATACATACATTCATACATACATATATATATCATCATTTAACATCCGTTGTCCATGCTGGCATGGACTGGACGGTTTGACAGGGGCTGGTAAGCTGGAAGGCTGCACCAGACTCCAGTCTGATTTGGCATGGTTTTCTATGGCTGGATGCCCTTCCTAATGCCAACTGCTCCGAGAGTGTAATGGATGCATTTACATACCACCAGCACAGGTGCCAATAAATAGTAGAGGCACACTCACACACACACACATATATGCAAACAGATATACAATGTTTGTAATGGTGGTCATGATGATGGTGATGATGGTGGTAATGATGGCAGTAATAAAGATGATGATGATGATGATGATGATGATGATGATGTTCTTGGTGATAATGATAATGATGATGTTTTTTTTTATTGTGAAGATAATGATGATGTTCATGGTGATGACAATGACAACAATAAAAATGACAATGATGACAGCGGTGTTGATGGCAGTGGTGGTGGTGGTGGTGGTGGTGGTGATGATGATAATGATGATGATGACAGTGTGACAACGACGACAGTTGCAATGATGACAACGACGACGACGACAACGACAATGATGATGATGATGACGTCTGCGATAATGGGTGTAACAGAGAAAACAGAAAGAACATTCTTCAGAGAAGCCATTGCAATGCTGCTAGTAATATGGCGTTTCATGTGGAAACAGATAATTCTTCTTCTTATTTATTATTATTACTTTTTAAAACAAATGATTGGCATCATCATCATCATCATCATCATCATCATCATTATCATCATCATCATCATCATCATCATCATTATCATCATCATCATCATCATCATCATCGTTGCCATCATCATCATCATCATTCTTATTATTTGTTTGTTTTATTCCTATTGCAAGTTTTGGCACTGCATCTGCCAAGCACAGCTCTGGGAGATGGAAATAATCTGGATTTCTGGAACTGAAAACAGAACCAGCTCCTGTAATAAATAATCGGTAGATTGGGAATGGCAAACAATGGTGCGAATGAATCCCTAACCGCAGACCCTAGGACTTCCACATCTCTGCAACATGCAGTAAAACATCACCACTAGGCATTGAGTACTTATTACATACTGTCAATCGACAAGAGACTATGAAACTAAAGGAAAATTGCAAATGGGCCGGGTGAACAGAGCTGTACTCAATGAGGGCAGTGAGTACAGTGGAAAGGAAGACAACTCTATGAGATAATTATGAGAATGACATACATAACATACCTAGGGACATAGCATACATATGTACATATGTATGTACATGCATATATGCATACATACATACATGCTTACGTACATACATACAGATATACATACATCACCACCATGACCACCACCACCACCACCACGACCACCATGACCACCACCACCACCACCACTACCACAACCACCACCACGACCACCACAACCACCACCACCACAACCACGACGACAATGACCACCACCACCACCACCACCACCACATCAAAAAATACCTTAGGAATGAGAACCCAGGTTCGAAATTTCCCCAAGACACCTGATGAAGGCTATAGGGTATATCAGCTGAAACGTTGTGTTAACAGCAAACAAGATGAGGACAAATATCCGTCAAATGTAAATAATGTAAATAATGATGATTTTATTTAACATATTCCCCTCTCAGATTCACCCACTTATGGCAGTAGTCCTTCAGTTTTTCTAAGAAGAACTCAAAAGGTTGGGCCTCCAACCAGGTCTTTTGTGATGCCCTTAAAACCAGGACCTTTTCAGTTCTCTACCCTCATATATAGGTTGCAGTGGGGTTTCCCCTTAAACCTAAAGTTATCAACTGCAAAAACTGATCATTAAAAGCCTTCAACAAGCAGAGATCCATCTGTAATATACTTTAGTGGGTAAAATTATGTAGCAGCATATTTTCTTATTTAATAAAAGTCTTAAAATCTATGTTGGGGCTCTTCAATGTTAAGCAATATGATGTGTGTCTCTTCTTATCAGGTAAACTGACCACCCTCATATATAATGCATGTGTGTATGTATGTGGGTATATGTGTGTGTGTGCTGTGTGTTTATTTCATATCACATGCTAGTTGTAAATGAACATCACCATAATTCATTTGCAATCTACTGTAAAAACATGTCCAGTCATTGAGCTGCTTGCTGTTGGAAGGACTAAGGTAACTGTTATCTATCATACGTGGAAACAAGTGAGGGTTGGCAACAGGAAAAGCATCTAGCCTTAGAAAATCTGTTTCTGTCTATCTATCTATCTATCTATCTATCTATCTATCTATCTATCTATCTATCTGTCTATCTGTCTATCTGTCTGTCTGTCTGTCTGTCTGTCTGTCTGTCTGTCTGTCTGTCTGTATTTATATAAGTATGTGTGTGTGTGTGTACATATATACACAGGAGTGACTGGCTGTGTGGTAAGTAGCTTGCCTACCGACCACATGGTTCCAGGTTCACTGTGTGGCACCTTGGGCAAGAGTTTTCTACTATAGCCTCGGGCTGACCAAAGCCTTGTGAGTGGATTTGGTAGACGGAAACTGAAGGAAGTCCGTCGTATATATGTATTTATATATATGTATGTGTGTGTATATGTTTGTGTGTCTATGCTTGTCCCCCCCCCCCCCCACCATCACTTGACAACCGATGGTGGTGTGTTTACGTCCCCGTAACTTAGCGGTTCGGCAAAAGAGACTGATAGAATAAGTATTAGGATTACAAAGAATAAGTTCTGGAGTCGATTTGCTCGACTAAAGGCGGTGCTCCAGCATGGCCGCAGTCAAATGACTGAAACAAGTAAAAGAGTATATATATATATATATATATATATATATCATAAGGTTTTTAAACTTTTAAATTTTCATATTCAAAAGAGACAGAGACTTCAAATTCGATATATCGATTTATTCACCACTCTATGTTAACATAAGGTAAGTTCTTATGCTATATTGGTAACGGTTGCTACATCCTCTGGGAAAATTATATATATATATATATATATATATATATATATATATATATATATATATATATATATATATATCCCATTATTTCAAGAGTATGTAAATTTATAACCCCTTCATTCTTTATAAAAGATGATAGAGATGTAATCCAAAGGAAAGTTTAAGCTACTACTTCTAGCATGTCAAAGCTCCCTTCCAGGCATACGAGGCCGTCTCACTTTGATCTATGAGTCGTGCATGCATTGGTCAGTCTGGCTTCTCTGTAAAAATAGGAAAAACAAGTGCAAGGGAGATAACTAGGTAACCGTGTCAGTTTGTTATTATTACTATTATTTGTTGTTGTTGTTGTTGTTGTTGTTATCATTATTATTATTATTATTATTATTATTATTATTATTATTATTATTATTATTATTAGTGGCAGCAGCAGCAGCAGCAGCATGTTCAGAAGGACAAGAGTGTTTGTGATTAAAACATTCATAAATCTGTTGAATAACGATTAAGTATATTAAGCTTTTGATTTTCCTGAGTACTACACGTGAACCTGATTCACAAGTCATATTTCCTTGGCTTCCATGCATCATATACAATACACATTCCTAATTCTTTTCCCAGCCCCCAGAGCAGGTCCGCCGCCAGATTTCGGTGCCCGGGGTGTACTTCAGAATATTCTGGGTGGGCACTGATTTGTAATAATGCTAAAGTGAAGTTTCGAAATAAGTGTATCACTGTAAAGGTGAGGGTGCACCATTGAATAGTGAGGGGCCAGTGCCGTCCAGTGCACCCCTAGGGGCGTGCACCAGAGTGACTTAGGGCTAGTGAAAGGAGAGCTTTATATTATTCAGAAAGTATGGCACAAGGACTGGCAAAAGAAGATCTAAAAACAAGCAAGGGCGTTTAGGATAAACTTATGAAAATATTTTGGACAGGTAACGGGTTAACATGTAATTAAGGTAATTTATATATTTATTTATTTTAATGACAATCTTAAATCATTCCTGTTGTAAGCTATTGCTGTAGGCAATACATGTTTTTTTGTGGGGTCCAGGGAATGGGAAACGGAAGGGCCGCCCCGGGCGGCTCACACTCTAGCCACGCTAGAGGGCTGGATGCTCTTACTGTTGTCAACCCTTGTTTGTTTTCAAGTGAGATAATATTTCCCATGGCCAGACATGTTTTCATGGAAAATTGGAAATGAAGGACACTGCTTGTTTGGCAGTGATACTCGTTTACAGCTATCATGCATACAATGTTAAGGTAAAGAGACAGTGATACATGCACACGCACGCACACACACACACACACACACACACACACACACACACACACACACAATGGGCTTTTTTCAGTTTCCGTTTCCCAAATCCACTCACAAGGCTTTGGTCAGCTTGAAGCAATTGTAGAAGACACTTGCCCAAGGTGCCACGCAGTGGGGCTGAACCTGAGACCACATGGTTGGTTAGGAAGCATCTTAAAGCACACAGCCACGTCTGTAGAAACAAAGAACAGACAAGCAGAGTTAATCTCGGCAGGTGTATTAGTATGAAGGTATTTATTTACACGGATTATAATAAAGATAATTAAATATTTCCGGGTAATGATGAAAAATAAAACAAAACAATCTCAACGAATGATGAACAATGTTTTTGTCTCTTTGAGAATAAATACAGAAGACATCACGCGGCGGGTTTTCTTCTAATTCATTAATTCCACCATTCTTGCTCAAATGGAGATAAGAGAACCATTTCGTAACTGTACGAGAGAGTATAACTATTGTCTTAGGAAAATAGAATTGTTTAAGGAATGAATAATTTGGCAATGTTGTCTGTATGAAGAATATATTTATTACATGGTGCTTAAAAAATACATGGAGCTCAATAATAAATATATCTTTATTGTAAAATATAATAAATCAAGTGGCTTAAAACCGTTTGTACTGTCCCCCAACTGCAGGAAGAATCTACTGGAAATCCGTCTGTCGGAATCTAACTTAAGGCTGACAGCCACAGCTTGCTTTTGCCTGAGTGTATGGTGTGTGTACGGAGTGTATGGTAAGAAGTTTGCCTTCCAACCACATGGTTTCTGGTTCAATCTCATTGCATGCCATCTTGAACAAATGTCTTCTACTATAGCCCTAGGTCGACCAAAGCCTTGAGGCTGGATTTGGTTGATGGAAACTGAAAGAAGTTCATTGTTTGTGTGTTTGTGTGTTACTATCTCCTTGTCTTGATATTTTGTGATAGTTGTAAATGAGTGTGACTGTTGTATGCGTGGTGTTCCTTCATTTCCAATCTTCCGTGGAAAATATGCCTGGCCACGAGGAAATGTTACCTTACATGGAAACAAATGAGTGTTGGGCACAGGAAGGGCATCTGGCAATAGAGAATCCGCCTCAACAAATTCTGTCTGACCCACGCAAGAATGAAAAAGTGATGGTGATGATGTATGTTTACCAAGCATTTATCTTCCTGCAGATTTGTGCAAAGAGGTTGTTACCATTATGACTATGATGGTAACAACTTTCCAAGACAAATGTTCTGACAAGAATCAGGATTCCATCACTTTCAAAGGGGTCTCATATTGCATTCGTTAACCATCTCCAGAAATTCTATGGCCCTGCAATCTATTGTCAGTTAGTTGTTGATTCTAGACAGGGTTCATGTTTATATATACTTCTATGTTTCTAATATTCTACAAAGACCTTTGTGGAGAACGGCATGAACATCACAACATCCTGTTTCCTCCTTCGTAATTATCTCAAGTGCGTTGTGTCTATATCAGATCAGATTCGGATAAGATTTTGTTCTAGGATAGCGACTAAAACACCAGGATTGTCGAACTAAAAATAAGAAGATACTGTGAGAATTTTTTCTTCAAGCCGTCATATTTTAGCTTCGAATTAGCGACTGTTTTATTTAATAAACAGAATTAAACAAAAGTGAGATGTTCGATTTTTAGCGAACAAAAACAGCAACGGGGTCTCAAATTTCAATTGATGTGTGTGTGACTAAGGCACAACAAGAATCTTCAGTTAAAATTAGTAAGACTCTTGTGGAAGACATAACTATCACAACATCACTTCATGTTTAACGAGAGAGCATCAATGAGAACGCGTGATTTACTAGAAATAGCAACTAAATCGAGTAGTGGTTGTGTGGGGTGATGGGGCAGCACATTTGGGTCTTTTGTGTAAGCCTGTACGAAAGGGTTGCCCCGACGGCAGACACTGTAGCTACGTCACTAACTGAATCTCCCTCCAGTCTTTAAAAAAGGGGAAGACTCCCGTTGGATTATTTAATGCTCGATGCTTATAAACAGACGTGATGCTCATGGGTGGAACATCGCTGATCATAGGTCTGCTCGATCAGAATTGATCTGGGGTTAAACAATAACAATGACGATAGGTGTTGTTATCTATTTAGAGAATTCAGCGAGTAAAGCTGTGGTTTACAGCTTGACGAAATGCTTCCCAGCTGCTGCTGCTGCTGCTGCTACTGCTGTTTCTGGGGCATGTGTTCACTAGCGTAGCCGATTGCAGGAAAGACGCCACGTTACAAAAAACCGCTGCCGGTTTGCCTTATATTGCCACACTAATCACCGAAAAAGCTAAACCTATAATGTAACTGAGGTGGAACAAAACATCAAAGCAACAAAACAAGGCTTCCGTGGAACCCTTTACATTGTTTTAAGACGAGAAAAGAGTCTGTAGATATCCAGAATTCTTCAGTAAATCGCTGAAAGTATGCGACGTCGGACTGCGAACGGTGAAACCACTGTGAACCAGGCACATGGAGAGAATCGATCAGATTCTCACGGACCCCATCATCATCATCATCACCAACAGACACACAACGTAAGCATGGACGCATCATTTTAATATATTTCTTATTTATCCCTTTATTTAAAAAATATTTTCTCTTCCTTTACTGCATTTGGTAATATATATGTTACTTGCTGCATGGAATATCGAACCTTTGTTAAGCTCTGTTTGAAATTTAGGGTATATTCAGGGTGTCAGAAAACCTTTTTCGATTAGGGTGCGTAGTATTTATTATATTACGACTATACATATTATATACAGCATTGTATATAATCTTCTGATTACCATTAACTCTGTTAAAAGAGGTTTCTGGTGCCTCATATAGAAAACACTAAAGGGAAGTTTATTGTAATTAAAATTTACAAACATGATTTCTTTCACCAAGTAACATGAAATACTGTATACACATACACAAATTATATATATGTATGTGTGTGTATATGTATATATATATATATATATATATATATATATATATCTCAAACTTAGGCTTCTATGCAGGTACTGTTAAATACACGTATATAACTGTGTGTGTGTATATATATATATACAGTTGGTTATATATATAACCAACTGTATATACATATACGGTCCCTTCTGTACAATTATATACTTGTATGTGTATATTCGTTTAGTATATACGTTTGCTCATATTTTCATATTTTAATTAATCTTTAATTGCAAATGTGTCTCGTGTTCGCACCCGCCACTTTATCAAAACCAGTGTTTATTATCTGGACGGAGAAATTCGTTTTATCAATTGGAACCTTTTATTAACCAAAATTATAAAGGGCAGATGCAACATTAACTGTTCCCTTAATGTTAACTACATGTGTTCCTCCTTAAATTTAAGCGGTATAAACAAGGTTAATATTTGTACAAGTTGCTTATTTTATCATATACTAAATGATGCTTCTTTTTTTTTTATGATATCGATCCTTTTGTAAATCCAAGCAGTTTATGTATCAAAACAAACCTTAGAAAACTTGGATGGCTATGCTAATACTTGTTTCTTTCGCCAGAAATCTTGTGTAATTTAATTATTTGTGAAGTTTCTTTTCTTATTTTTAATTTCTGATTTTATTTATAGCGATTTCTAGAGAGGAATATTAAACTATATACACTCGTAAAATTTGGTATTATGTAGAAAATTGAGCACCTATTAATTATTAATTTAAAGGTCCCCACTTCTCTCCATCCTCCTGGTTCCCGTCTGCAAATACTTTGTTTTTTTAAAAATTTCTGAATTGTTTCTATTCTTATAGTTTCCTCTGGTGTTTTCTGTTCGTCTTTATTTTTGTGTGTAAACAAACCCACTCTTTATCTGTGGTAGCTAGCTCAGTTTAATCGGATATTTATTCTGGTCCTTCAGTGAACTTTGGACCCTAAATTCACAACTGTTCTTCGTTCGAATGACATTTTAAAGTTTATTAAATTCCACGTAGGACCAATATTTCCTTTGTGTTGCGTTTTAAACACTAGTCATATGTAATCCCATTTGTATTAATACTTTTAATATATTTACAGATAGCTACCCACAACTTATAGAATTCTTTTTTGGACTCTTTGAATAAAACCTTAGGCGAAACTATGAGTCCCAGTCAACGTGTATCTTACAATATTTTTGACTCTACTTTCAATATTGAGTCTACCTATCACACCAATGTTCCATAGTTATTCTTGAACTAGCTTTAAAATAATAATTACCTCAGTTTATAACACATAAGCAGCCTCCCAGATATATTTGTTAAATTTTACTATTATCCAAGTTTAAATTAAATTATTTGGCACAGCATCTACTCTTAAAAACCCATAATTGTTGTTAGACTGAATTCAGATTTTATTGAACAATTTTTTACTTTGCCGTCGAATGGTTTTGTATTTCTTCTGTTATATCATTCTTCACGCCTCCGCATTCATTGTATTAATTCAGATTTCTGCGACAACCTGCTTATTACGAAGAACGGTTATCATATCCACGACTGAAGCAATTCTTTAAATAGCACTTCAGCACTTACGTGCAATTGGCGCACTTGACTCAGAATCAAAGAGGAAGTTTGGTTAGAGCGGAGGGCAACATCAACAACTCGATGTGTCACGAACCTGTTTCAACTGGCATTGGGTTCGTTGTTGATTTAGTTTTCTTGCAATCTTGAAGAAGAAAACAAAACCACTTGGAATCAATTCCTCACCTTGCGGTGCGATTGGATGGCAGCTATTAAGTCTCTAGTGTTTCTAAATATCTTTTTACCTTTATTATGTTTTTTCTTTCATTCATCATACATAATCCTTGTAAAAGACACGTCTTCAATATAGTTTCTTAACAAGCAAAGTCACTATTATCTCCACCACCATAACCAATATTGAAAGTACTAAACGACTAAAAAACATTGTTTTAAAAGATTTGTATTTTTCTTTATTAAAATTACACTGTAATTAAAATAAGATAGTTTACTGTATTTATTAATTCATTATTAGTCACGATGTTCTATTTATAGCCATTTATAATAGGATTAATTGCTTTTTTTTTAATCTGTGATTTATTATTTATTCAATTAATCCAGGAACGACTGTTACATTGCTAGATTTTGTAGTTTTTCTCCATCTGTGAGTCAGCTGACGAGAGAGATCGTTAATTTAATAAAAGACGATTGACATGATAATACAACAGCAGTCGGAATCTGATAGCTGAGTGTATTTATGGTGTTGTTGTTTGTTTTTGCTGTTGTTGGCATAAATATAATGAGTTGAAGAGGTTTCCTCTACTCTTCGCATAAAATATCTGCTGGAACACTGTCAAACAAAAAGTTCGCCGCTATTTCGAGAGAGATTCGCTTCAATAATCAAATAAAACCTGTGTATCAGATATTGATTTCGTTATAAAGTTAGCAGCCATCTCTTGTTGTTTAGCATCATTTCAGCTCTGCCTGAGCACACCTATGACCAAATGCATCTCAGACGTGACCATTCCATCTGTTTTATATATCGATTCAGGCGTGATTATGTGGAAGAAGTTTGCTTCCCAGCCACGCGGTTTCTTGTTCAGCCCCGTTCGTGATACTTTGGGCAAGCGTCTTTCTACTGCAGCCCTGAGCCGACCAAAGCCTTGTGAGTGGATTTAGTTGATGGAAACTGAAAGAATCCTCTGTGTGTGTGTGTGTTAGAAGTTGGACCCGGCGTTGCTCCTGTTTTCCGTGTTGAAGTTAAGCCCACCTCTGACCTTGTATTTAATAAGCATTTCCTTAGAGACTATTCTATCGATTTTGTTGAAATTTTACATTTGAAAAATGCAAAAGCTGCAGGAATAATAGCATCGTTATGGGAATTTCCGTTCAAACGCCCGATTGAGCTCACAAAAATCGATGCCAACAGAGCATTACCGAGTTTTCAAAGAATTCCAGCCTTATTTGAACTTCAGAGCATGTGACCTGCCTATGTGCCAAAAATCATTAAAATCAGTTGGAGGGTGTGGGAGGAGTTAGAGTAACCCCAAACACACAGACACACCATCTATTTTACTCTCTCTCTCTATGAGCTATATCGACCTTGTTGATGTGGGCACTCCAACTGAGATTGTTATCAACAATTGTACCTAGGTCTCTGATATTATTGGATGCTGTGAGCAGTTCCCCTGAAGGAAGAGAGTATGGTTGGTTTAGTATAGTCTTTCTTCCAAAATGCATCAGCTCAAATTTTCCCTCGTTTAGTTGCATTTTGTTTTTGCCTGCCCATTGACTCACAGCATATAGATCAGTCTGGAGTCGGCTTCGGTCTTCTTCTTCTTTGATGATTTGCTGGAGCTTAGCGTCATCAGCAAATATCTTCAGTTTGCAGTGATTTACGATGCTGGAAAGGTCATTTATGTAAATTATAAAGAAGAGTGGACCCAAGACAGTCTCCTGAGGGACACCACTGGTGACTTTTGCTGGGCTTGAGTGGACTCCATCGACCACAACTTCTTGTGTTCTATTCGCCAGGAAGTACTTAATCCAGTGTAGAAGTTTTCCACGGACTCCAACATTTGCCAATTTTGAGAGTAAGATATTATGGTCAACCCTGTCAAATGCTTTACTGAAGTCAAGATATATGACATCAGAGTTCGAACCTGTTCCCAAGGCTTTAAGTATATCTTCAATGTGGTGTAAGAGTTGTATTAGACAGTCCTTGCCACAGCAAAACCCATGCTGGTTTACATTTAAGAGTTTGTGGGTCTCCAGGAAGTCAGCTATCCTTGATCTTACCACTCTTTCAAACACATATATATGTATTTGTGTATTTACATATCATCATCATCATCATCATCGTTTAACGTCCGCTTTCCATGCTAGCATGGGTTGGACGATTTGACTGAGGACTGGTGAACCAGATGGCTGCACCAGGCTCCAATCTGGTCTGGCAGAGTTTCTACAGCTGGATGCCCTTCCTAACGCCAACCACTCCGAGAATGTAGTGGGTGCTTTTACGTGCCACCGGCACGAAGACCAGTCAGGCGGTACTGGCAACGGCCACGCTCGAAATGGTGTCTTTTACGTGTACCTGCACGGGAGCCAGTCCAGCGGCACTGGCAACGATCTCGCTCAAATGTCTTTACACGTGCCACCAGCACAAGTGCCAGGGCACAGGTGCCATCTCGATTTCAACAGGTCTTTGCAAGCCGAGTTTCTGTGTCCAATGAAGGAGACGACGTTGGCATGGGTGCCATCCGTTGAAATTAGTTCGATTTCACTTGCCTCAACAGGTCTTCGCAAGCGGAGTTTAGTGTCCAATGTAGGAAGGTACGCATCCTGGCAGAGGCCTTGGATTTAGGTCTCACTTTGCCTGCCGGGTCTTTTCACGCACAACATAATTCCAAAGATCTCGGTCAGAAGTCATTGCCTTGGTGAAGCCCAATGTTCGAAGGTCGTGCCTCACCACCTCATCCCAGGTCTTCCTGGGCCTACCTCTTCCACAGGTTCCCTCAACTGCTAGGGCGTGATACTTTTTCACACAGCTATCCTCATCCATTCTCGCCACATGCCCATATATATATATATATATATATATATATATATATGTATGTATGTAGTTCCGCCTGACTGGCCCTCGTGCCGGTGGCACGTAAAACACCCACTACACTCTCGGAGTAGTTGGCGTTAGGAAGGGCATCCAGCTGTAGAAACTCTGCCAAATCAGATTGGAGCCTGGTCCACCAGTCCTCAGTCAAATCGTCCAACCCATGCCAGCATGGAAAGCGGACGTTAAATGATGATGATGATGTGTGTATATGTGTTTATATATCTCTTTTACTTGTTTCAATCATTTGACTGCGGCCATGCTGGAGCACCGCATTTAGTTGAGCAAATCAACCCCAGGATTTATTCTTTGGAAGCCTAGTACTTATTCTATCGACCTCTTTTGCTGAACTGCTAAGTTACGGGGACATAAACACACCACCATCGGTTGTCACGCGATAGTGGTGGTGGGGGGAACAAACACAGACACAAACATATACACACACACACACACATATATATATATATATATATATATATACGACGGGCTTCTTTCAGTTTCTGTCTACCAAATCCACTCACAAGGCTTTGGTCGGCCTGAGGCAATAGTAGAAGACACTTGCCCAAGGTACCATGCAGTGGGAATGAACCTGGAACTATGTGGTTGGTAAGCAAGCTACTTACCACACAGCCACACCTGTGCCTATGTATATATATTTATATATATGTACATGTATTTATATATATGTTTTTATGTATATGTATTTATATATGTATATGTATTTATACATATGTATTTATGTTTACACACATAGATATACATACATGCATACGCAAACACTCGTGTTACTTGGTTTACGTAACACATTGATTGTGTCAGTCTCCAGGCAAATAAAAATGATGCAAATCAAAAGGAATACATTTTTAATGGTATTATCAATAGAAATAAAAACAAAAATATGCTAACAAAATTGAGACCATTATGCATTGGAATGGAGATAATCAGTACAATTATTTTGTGTGTGTGTGTGTGTGTGTGTGTATGTGTGTGTGTCTAGACCTATCATCATCATCATCGTTGTTTTAATGTCAACTGGCTCAGACAGAATTTTGTTGGACCAGATTATTCTAAGGTTGGATGCCCTCCCTGTCACCAACCTTCAATTGTTTCCATGTAAGGTAATATTTTTCCATGGCTGGACATGTTTCCATAGAAAATTGGAAAAGGAGACCACTTGAATGACAGTGACACTCGTTTACAGCCATAACCTGATGTAAAGACAAGGAGACATTGGTTGGAAAGCCCTGCTCTAACACATTGACCTCTTTTTCTTTAACATTGACAAGAAGGTGACTTTTAGCATTTGGATTACCCTCTCAGATGTTATGTTTATTTATTCCAGTTGTTTTGAGTTAATCACGCTTTATTATCTTGTAACTTTGAGATTTCAATGATGTGATTTTTTATTTTTAGAATGACTTTGTAGGGTAGGTGTGAAAGGCTGGATCTGGTCAGTTTGAATATAAAACAGGGAGAATATTTGGACTGGATATGGCTGGTTTAAACACTCAAGTGTTCTTTCTTTGAAGTTTGATGGCGTTTTTCATGGTTTCTGAGACTGATTGGAGGAAGGGTGGAAGTTATTCTCAGAACGGTTCCCTGGGCCTAATTGCTTACAACTCTGCCAGAAGTAGCCAACAACCATGTGGTGGTATTAAACCAAATACCAGAGTATATCTCCCCCCCCCCCCCCCCAATACAAAACTGTTCCCTTCAATGGGTTTCCTTCTTTCTCTCTCCAGTGCAATCTATTTTAGGGGCTGGTAGATTCAGCAGATAAGTTGTTATACATTCCCAACTGGATTCTGACTTCTATGGTCACCACCCTACTGTCTATAGCTATCAACACCCTATCAAAGATCTAATGGGAGAAGCCTGGGCCATCTTGGCTAGGCATTCACTTCATCCCACATCACCAGGTCTGCTTTACCAAAAGTGGCCCTCCTGGCATCGTGCATTTATTGCTGCTTTGTCTGGCACAGCTGCCTCTGACTGAGGCAGGGTTGCCCCGCTTTGACCTTTCAGAGTTCAAGAGTACATTGAGGCAATCAGCACACCCAGACCTAAATTCACACACAAAACTTCATTGAACCCAAGGCCTTTGTGGAAGCCAGCCAAGGTACAGTGCAGTAGGGTTGAACCCCAAACCACATTGCTATGGAATGAAGTTCTTCTCCATGTAAAGATTCCTGCACCCATTGACCAATATTGAACTCTGGAGGTGGGCCAAGCTGAGGTGTAGCAGAAAGTGAGTGGTGGTGGTGGTGGTGGTGTTCTGGTTGTTATTGATCACTCATCTATTAATATTTCATGGTTTATTGATTTGCTAAACACACGTATAATACAATATAATATATAAATATACCCATACACAAATATATATATACACTTTTGTGTATGTATATATATATATATATATATATATACATGTGTATACATACATAGACACATATACTTATGTGTGTATACATATATATATATATATATATATATATATATACTCACACGTATATACTTGTGTGTTCACATACTCATGTGTGTGTGTGTGTATATATATATATATACTCACACGTATATACTTGTGTTCACATACTTGTGTGTGTGTGTGTGTGTATATATATACACACACACACACACACACACACACACACACACACACACACACACACACACACACACACACACACACACACACACACACACACACACGACAGGAGTAAATAGACACCCTTATAATCACTAAAATTTATTCAAACCTGAAATTATACATTCAAATTATTTATCAGTTGTTATAATGTGAATATTTAATATTTAATAGACATGTCCTTTGCATTTTTCAATGCAAGGACCCTGGTTGATCTGGGCAGGGTTATGTGGACTCCGTCCTCTTTCTGATGAATTGCACAATCACTCTATTAACTGTAGAAAGCAGGATCCCAAGGTTTTCTGTGATGTTATGCCAACTATGTCCACCTTGAGATTGACCCACAATATGGCCCCTTTGAAATTCAGACAGTTCCAAGACTTCTTTTGTATATGGAATGATTAAAAAGTCACACATAGAACCTGAAACATAAAAATGTCAATTAATGAAAAATATAAACCTTTACAAGTTAGGATAAACTTAAAATAATGTTTTATGGGGTGTATATATATGTGTGTGTGTGTGTAATTACAAAAATTGTTTTAAGAAAATATATATATAGGGTAGGAAAATTAGAAAATGTTTCTACCATTGGCTAGCATGCATAAAATAACCAATAGTGTACATTTATACACAAGAGGTGACCCTAACAGGACACCTTACATGCTAAAAGGAGCAGTCAAAGTTTGGACTTTGACTGCTCCTTTTAGCATGAAAGGGTCATTTCTTTTGTGTATAAATATACACAAATTTTATATATGTGTGTGTATATATATATATATATATATATATATATAGACAGATATATGCACACACATAGACACATATATATCTAAATACACACACACACACACACACACACATAACCTTGTTATTTCTTTTCAGACCCAGAGCAGCCGACCTGGTATCCTCTCACAGATCTTCTCCTGGGGTTGGAAGATTGCAGTGGTGGCCCTAATCGCTCCACCATTCTTGAATTATGCCTCCTTGAAGAATGAAGAAATGCACTTAAAGCCAGAAGGTAGTTTTCATCACATCATCGTTTCCATTCCATTCTCTCTCTCTCTCCCTCTCTCCCTCTCTCTCTCTCTCTCCCTTATTCTTTTACTGGTTTCATTCATTGGGCTGTGGCCATGATGGAGCACCACTTCCAAGGATATTTAATCATGTTAACCACAGCCTGCAGTTCAATCTGTTTCTTTTATTGAACGCCTGAGTCATGTTTTGGTATAGGAGCATCTAACTTTGCTGCACTGCTATATGCTTAGTTTCAGGGTATGTTTCCATTTTATCAAAATTTCACTCACAAAGCACTATTGAAGCTGGGGCGCCAATATAAAATACTTGCCTAACATGCTGCACTTGAGGATTGAACCCATAACCACATGGTTTCCACAATAGACCTTTTAACCATGCTTCTACAGCTACATTTATGTTATTTACTATTAATTAACAAACATAAAGTGGTTTCTGTATCTTTGTTGGGGTGTTAAGGTCATCACCTGAGAAAATAGGGTTTTCTACCTGTATCAATTGATGAGGTTTTGCGCTTGAAAATGCCTCTGCTCTAAACGAGTCTGGCACTTTCTCCATCTCTTTTACCTGTTGGACTACCTCATCCCTTATTCACAGGTGTAGATCCACTGGGTTTAGAGTTTGTTGTTCAATTTGGAGGGTTTATGCCTTCTTTCTCTTCATCCGCAGAGCAGAGACAGATAACTTGATAACTTTAAGGTCTCTCTCTCTCTCTCTCATTCTCTTTCTCTCTCTCTCTCTCTCTCTCTCTCCTCATCAAGATTTTTGTGTTCTCTCCATGTGCTGGCTTTAAGTCTTCTTTCTCTCTTCATCTTCCTAATTGATGGTCCATTCCTTAACTTGCTGGATCTAGGCTTTACTCTGTTTCCATTGACTGGGTTTAAGGTTCCTCTCCCCCTCACTCTCCTGCTCTCTCTTTTGCCCCTCCTTTCTCTTTAGCTAAACGTAAACCACACATTCCATTCCTCTCTTCAGCAGGTATCTCCAATCTCTTCTCTTCGCTGCTTGCCATGCTTTCCACTTGAATTTCCATGTAAAAGGCAAAATGTCTGTGTTTACAAATAACCCCCACTCTCGCTCCCCCTCCCCCCCCCCCGATACCTGTCAACCAGAAACAACTTCCACTTTGCATCTGAGTCTTTCTACCTCATTGCTCTGAGTTCACCTGCTGCTCTTTCCCACTCCCCACCCTTCCCCCACCCCCTGGGCTCTTCCAGTCACTAACAGCTACTCAACTATTTCTCACTTACTTACGTTAGTGACATCTATCTTCCCTTGCATCCTGTTTAACATTTTAAACTGTCTGCACTAGTTATCATCATCATCACCATCATCTTCACCATCGCCATCATCATCATCACCATCACCATCATCATCTTCCAGTTGTTTATTTTACTGATCTAATACATTGATATACAGACATGGCTGTGTAATTAAGAAGTTCATTTTGCAACCATGTGATTCCAGGTTCAATACCAATGTACTACACTTTGAGTTAGTATCTTCTGTTACAGACTCTGTTGATCAATGCCCCAACAATAAGGGGCGTTTTAATATGCATGTCCCCTGCTGGGATGGGTTGGACAGTTTGACAGGATCCAACGGACCCATGGACTGCATTGTGTTTCAGTGTCTGCTTTGGTATGGTTTCCATGACTCGATTCCCTTCCTAACTCCAGCCACTCTACAGTGTGGACTGTCGGATTTTCTGCATGCTACCGATGCCAGACAAATTTCCATTCAGCTTTCATGATTATAAAACCAGCCATTGGAACTGCCGAAGCTGATATAGGGGCCTGACACAACTCTGCAGTCTGCTGGATCCTATCTGACCATGCAACCCATATCAGCACGGAAAATAGACATTAAATGTTGATGATGTTGATGATAAGGGTGAAAGACAGAGTTAACCTTGATAGGGTTTGAACTCAGAAAAGAGCCTTTAAGAAATCCTGTCAGACATTTAATCCAAGGCTGTAACGACTCTGCCAATTCACCTACATCATTTTATTTTGTGCTTTCATGTTTTGTTTTTTGTAGGTCAACTTTATGACATTGGTTGGGGTCAGAGGTTATTTATGAAATGTCAAGGTGATGGACCTCCTACTGGTGAGTAACTGAAAATATTTTATTGTGAATTTTTTGGACAGTGTGTAGATTAGGGTTAATGAAATATAGTTGAATACTGGGGTTGATATAATTGACTAAGCCTCTCCCACCAAAATGTCAGGCCTTGTACCTATAGAAAAGAAAGAATTATTATTATTAATCATTAATATTAATAATAGAAGTTGCAGTATTTCCTATAGTTTAATACAAGTTTTTCATTGCACAACAATGTGCATCAGTGTTTCTTGTGTCTATGTGCTGCATTGTCCTTCCAAAGAATGGTGGTGGTGGTGTTACTGCATTTAATTGGCTTTATTGTTGAAATTCATTTTGTTGTTGTTTGTTATAAAATCAATCATTGTATTGTGAGGTGTGTATTGTGTTGAGATGGTTCTCTGTACAACCGGTGGCTGTTTTCCCAATTAAAGTATCTTATGGAAGAATGTGCTGTACCCAGCCATATTGGTGAGGAAGATTTTCTATGGGTGGTCGCTTTTCCTGTGTCCAACCCTTATCTATTTCTAAGCATGGTTATATTTTCCCTGCTTGTCCTTCAAACATGAACAGCACAATGGTCAGACATATTTTCCCAGAATGTTTGTGAATAAACAACGCTTCTCGTTTATTTACATTTCGTATGTGATGTCAAGACAAGGAGACATAAACACACACATACACACATGACTGGCTCTTTGCCTTGCTATTTTTTTGTCTACCAAATACACCCAAAAGGCTTTGGTCTGCCCAGGGCTATTGCAGAAAACTCTTGCCCAACGTGCTATGCAGTGGGACTGACCCTAAAAGCAAACTTCTGAGTTCTGGTGGCAATTTTTCTTGATGGCTTTGGTTTCCACCTGTAACAACCCTAGGCTTCCCTTTCAACAACACCATAGACTGGGTACATTTCATCATTTACTAAGACTTAATAATGTCTGAAGTGGGACGAAAACATTTCTATACCTTATTTTACTGTTTTCATTCATAGTTACTCTTCTCCTAGATTGTGTATGTATGTGTGTACTGGGTATTGTGGTTGATCTGTGCCTTGTCTATTCTTTTTTCCTCCTTTTTTTTTGATGTTTTTTTTTTAATGCTAGACGCCCTGCCCCCCCCTCTTACCAATGTATTTTTCTGCAATGTGTGTTAATGTTTTCGTTTGTCTAAATATCTGCATGCTTTTGTTTGTAGGTAAGTCTCTAGGATGGTTTTTGGGTAACCTTCTTTCACCTTTGATTGGAAACAGATGAGAATTGATGACTGGAAGATCATCCAGCCATAGATAATCTACCTTAACAAACTTTGTCTGACCCATGCAAGCATGGAAAAGTGGATGTTAAAACAATATTGATGATAGTAGTGATGATGATGTGTGCGTGTGAGAGATAGATAGATGAGATAGATAGAGAGAGAGAGAGAGAGAGAGAAAGAGAGATACTACTATTGTTGATGACTCTTGAAATAATTGTCAATTTTCAGTGATACTCGATGCCCCCACAGGAATGTCATCTGATGTCTGGTCTCTTGTATGGCCTGAAATTGCTAATGTGACAAGAGTATGTATTATTTGTTACTTATATCTATATAATATATTCATTTTAGATTGTTAAGCTTTGCTTTCAACTGAAGTAATATCTTAAGAAATGTCCCAATGTATCTGCTTCGTCTTATATTGCCATCTTAGACCAATGTCCACCTGAAATGGTTTCTGGCGTTGAACCAACTTGCCTGTCATTCTATTATTATCAGTCTGTTTTTTGTTTTTTTCTGATACCTGAATTTTTTGTTGTTTAGCTGCTGTTGACAGTGACGCTAAAAATATTTGTTAAACATAAAACTGTAACTTTACAGATTTAATATCGTACAGTTTACCGTTTCTGTGCTGCCGTTAAGGCATAAGCATGACCAGCTTTGTACAGATAGGAAAATAAAGTAATTAGATCAGATATTTACGATATTGTATTTGCTGAATTTTCACTGAAACCTCAGTAAAATGGCCAAGTCCTGTTTATGGCCTTAGTAAAAGCCAAGTTTAAACAATTTATTAACTCTTTCTTTGTTATTGATTAGCGAAAGCCTTGTGTTTTAACCACAACACACCAGGCCATTCCATCACCTGCCTATCAGTGTGCAGCATCTCTCCAAACCATGGAACCACATATTCAAGGAAACGGAAGGATCAACATTGTTATTTGAACTTGACACCCACAGGTTTAAAGGAATGCTTTTCCTTCTACTCCTACACCAATTCTGATCAGTAGACCCTTTCTGATCCTTCAACTCCCCTCTCACCTCATTGTTTCCTGTCACTTCGCTTTTGGCTTTGTCCACTTCTTCTCCTCATTCCTTCTACTTCTCTCATACTGTCTTTCTCTTATTACATCTTGTTCACATTAAGCTCCCATGATCCTATGTTCCTCATCAGTTGCAGCCAGTTTGTTTTTTCACAGACGATGTAAAACCTTGCTGTGTCTTTAATTCCTCCCTTGTTAATTTTCCCTGAAGAAGGAATCAGTCTGAAGCATTGCATTTTCCCTTTCCCATGCTAATCTTTTTGTCAATTTTATTAAATGAAACAAGTATTGCTCACACAAATCAATACCAGTTTCTTAAGGATCATTAACCTTTCTCTAAATCTTCTAAATATTATAGTATATTAACAAACCCATTTTCTTTCACAGGTTTGTATATTTGACCGTGCTGGCTTAGGGTACAGTGATCGGCCCCGTGAGGTGAGTATTTCTCCTTTTCACATTTTCCTTTGATATAATTTGTCAATAAGGATAGACCACAGAGTTTTCTAGGTCAAAGTTAAGTTGTGCTGTGTCTTCCTCTGTACCCCCCCTCCACATGCACATTCTCTCCTTTCTCCTCTCTCTTTTTCTATACACATTATACTCTCTCTTTATACACAGTAGGCCTGTGTTTGTGTGTATACACATGCATACACACACAGTTCCTACTGTCCATACAATACACAATACGACCTCAGTATTCATTATTGAGAAACACTACGGTGTATACACTTTACACTTTACACCATGACATATCTGTGATACGCGATCCCTATTGATCATTTTTCTTTTTTACAATCCCTTTTGATCGAAAACCTACTCCCCCACCTTTTTTTTCTCTCCAAAAAGAAAAGCTCTACTTTGTAATTTGTCCCCTCTGTGTTCAGCCCTGTGTAGCTAATAAAGAAACATATCTATCTATATCTATCTATCTGTCTGTGTCTATCTGTCTGTCTGTCTGTCTATCTATCTATTCATCTTTCTTTCTGTCTTCCTTCCTTCCTTTCTTAGACACAGTACACAGTCTATATACATGATAATGTCTATACTGACAGTCTGTTCTGTGTATAAGAAACAATGTATTGTCTTCATATTGTGTAACATGATTTTTCAATTGATTTTTTTTCCAGAACTTTACCTCGACTGATGGCTCAGAAGGGAAATCGAATTATCGTAACCGTTGGGAACCATTCACAGTAGAGAGGTACATTAATATGTGTGTGTGTGTGTGTGTGTGTGTGTGTGTGTGTGTGTGTGTGTGTGTATTAAAGTAATTGGTATAATGATGTATCTATGTCAGTAAAAATATATATTCAATAGACATTACATTAAGGTTCCTCTGTCAGAAAACTTTATACAGAAGGATAAATAGGAATCTCTTAGATTCTATTCTGCTTTTTCCTTTCTCAAGTTCTTTGTAAAAAAATTTGGTTATATTTCTTGCACTGAAGAGTACATTGATATATAATTAATTTAACCAAATTCAATTCAACCATGAATTTGCAAGATTTTTATATCTCTCTACGAAACGATCGTCTGCGTGAATTAAAATTCTCTTATATATTTTAACATCTTTTCTTCTCCATGTTTAACTAAATTGTTGAGTTTTATGGGATTTTTTTCCATAAATTCACAACACATCATATATAAAAATATATAATCTAAGTAAGCTTAAAATAAAAGTTGTGCCTTCCCGAAACGCATCTGTTTATTCCAGTATTCCAATTCTGTATAGTTTTACGTGAGCTCCAATGTGACGAGATGAAAATTCTGGAGATATTATTTGCAGTGTTGTTATTATATACACCATTACATATGTTGCATTTGCTATTAGGAGTCATAGAATTGTACATGTTGGGTAGAAATGTAAAGAAATTTCCTATTGGAAATTCTTGAAGAATTCCTCAAGAGACAGCTGTAAGCTTATGAAGTCCATTACATAATTTCCTATTCCCTTGTCATTCATTTAATCTTTTATCACTGCTCTGTACTCAGCTAACTCTTTATTCTGAAGCATATTGAGTTCTAGCACCAGGTTATTAGTATCACTCTGCCTAAGCTAGTATATATATATATATATATATATAAATATATATAATTAGTGTTTTTTATTGCTCACAAGGGGCTAAACATAGAGGGGACAAACAAGGACAGACAAAGGGGTTAAGTCGATTACATCGACCCCAGTGTATAACTGGTACATATTTAATTGACCCTGAAAGGATGAAAGGCAAAGTCGACCTCGGCGGAATTTGAACTCAGAACGTAACAGCAGACGAAATACCACTAAGCATTTCGCCCGGCATGCTAATGATTCTGCCAGCTTACCGATGATATATATATCATCATCATCATCATTTAGCATCTGTTGTCCATGCTGGCATGGATTGGACAGTTTGATCAGGGCTAGGAATCTGGAAGGCTGCACCAGACTCCAGTCTGACTTGGCATGATTTCTACAGCTGGATGCCCTTCCTAATGCCAACCACTCCGAGAGTGTAATGGGTGCTTTTATGTGCCACCGGTACAGGTGCCATTTGCATGATGCTGGTATCTGTCATGACTATGATTTTACTTGGCTTGATGGGTCTTCTTCTCAAGCGCAGCATAATGCCAAAGGTCTCTGTCGTTGCCTCTGTGTGGCCCAACGTTTGAAGATCATGCTGCACCACCTCATCCCATGTCTTCCTGGGTCTACCTCTGCCACAGGTTCCCTCCACAGTCAGATATTGGCTCTTCTTTGTCTTCATCCATAACACTCTGTTAATGTTTCTCTGTTGATAAATCGTTTATTTCTCTTCTAGGATGGCTGATGATATGCGACACTTGTTTACTTTGAGCAGCCAACAGCCGAAACCTTTCATCCTGGTCGGCTCCGAACTCAGTGCACTTTCTGCATATTTCTATGCTCAGATGCACGAAAAGTAAGTTTCCCTGTTTATATTCTTATTTCAGTCATTGAACTGCTGTTGCACTTGGTTCAATCCCACTCTGTGGCACTCTGGGCAAATGTCTTCTACTATAGACTCAGGCCAAGCAATACTCTGTGAGGGAATTTGGTACACAGAAACTGTGTGGAAGCCTGCTGTGTATGTACGTGTGTGTGTGTGTGTGTGGGTGTTATATATATATATATATATATATATATATATATATATATATATATTTATATATATATATAAATTTTGAATTTAGTTCACAGGTCCTCAGTACTACCTTTGTGGGCCACCAGGGGTCTGTGGTCCCCAGGTTGGGAAGGAACCACTGGACTAAAACATGTAAAAGAAAAATATGAAAATATAAGAAACTAATGTTTGTTTTTTTTTGTTTTGAATTTCAGTGATGTTACTGGATTGGTAATGATCAATCCAATTGCAGATGAACTCTTTGATTCTGACAATGGCTTATGGTCTCGTTATTGGTAAGTCAGTTTGGCGTTTTACGTGAGCTTGTAGGCACATGTCTGGTTGTGGGGTAAGGAGTTTGCTTCCCAACCACATGGTTCTGGGTTCAGTCCCTCCACACTGCACCTTGGGCCAGTGACTTCTGCTATTGCTACAGGTTGACCAAAACCTTGTGACTAGATTTGGTAGATGGAAACTGAGAGAAGCTTGTCCTATATATAGGTGCAGGGGTGGCTGTGTGGTAAGAAGCTTGAGGACTGTAGAGAAAGATGTGGCGGATATAGATCTGGCCAGGGAGCAGACTGATGACTGCGGCTGCAGGACTGCTGGGTTTTGAGTTGGTCCTAGAAGTTTGATCTACAGCAGAAACCTTTACAATTAGGCCCTATGGTGGTGCGATTAAGAGGCTTCCCAACCATGTGGCCTAGGGTTTAGTCCCACTGTGTGGCACCTTGGGTAAGTGTCTTCTGTCATGGCCCTGGGCTGAACAAAACCTTGTAAGTGGATTTGTTAGGTGGAGACTGAAAGAAGCTTATCAGATATATATACACACAGTGTGAGAGTATATATATATGTATATATACACATGCGCACACACATACTCCCTTGACAGATGATGGTTGTGAATAAGCATCATCGTCATACAAGTGATGTTAACCTTGCTTGGAAATGAGTAAGGGTTTGTGTCAGGAAAAGCATCCAGCTGTAGAAAACCTGCTGCAACAAACTCTGTCTGACCCATGCCAGCATGGAAAAGTGAACATTAAATGATGATGACCTCAGCACACTGAACACAAATTATATTTTGAAATTACATTCTTTGTTCCTGTTTAAACTGTTTTATTCTTGTTTTATTTGCAGGTTTGGTAAAATAATTCCTGATTTGCAACTTCTTCAATTTGGTGCTTCTCTTGGAATCTCAAGAATAGCCATCCATTTTGGATTTTTAGAACAACCTTTGAGAGAGACTTCAATCACTGAACAGGTGAAGAACAGGCAGGTAAGAGAGCTTAATTAACTAATGCTTGTAATGATGAGCTGATATTATTTAATCATCATCATCATCATCATCGTTTGATGTCCGTTTTCCATGCTGGCATGGGTTGGACAGTTTGACTGGGAACTGGCAAACCAGGAGGCCGCACCAATCTCCAATCTGATCTGGCAATGTTTCTACAGCTGGATGCCCTTCCTAATGCCGACCACTCCAAGAGTGTAGTGGATGCTTTGTACGTGCCACCGGTACGGGAGCCAGTCAAGTGGTAAAATACTTTTTAACAATAAATTGAAGTAAGAAAATGGTTCAGTTCGTATATTGTTTTGTTTTGTTTAATGAAAAAAAAAAAAAAAAAACTAAGCTTGTTAGCCTGAAGGATTAAAGAATGAGGTTGGTAGGGTTCTGAGTTTTGAAAAGTTGGACAAATGCAACGTTGAGGTTTGAAAATGCAGTTTGATTTTTGTTGGAAGTTAAGGAACATGGATTGTAGAAAGTAAGTTCTGATATAGCAACTGAGGAAGAGGCACTATTGAATCATTGCACCATTCCAATTATTCTGAACTTCCCAGATTTATTATTATTTGTTATGTACAGCAGAAACAGTATTGGTTTAAAATAGCGATATGTGTATCATACTCAAAGCAGATGCATCATGGAAAGGTAAATTTATGGGTGTATTGGTTGGTGTTAGGAAGGGCATCCAGCCGAAAAATCTATGCGAAAACTGTGGAGCATGGTGCGGTCTTCTGCCCAGCCAGCTCCTGTCAAATCATCCGACGCATGCGAGTCTGGAAAGCAGATGTTAAATGATGACGATGATGACTGTGTTTAAAAATAGAACTATATTGGTAGTCAACAAAAATCATCCTGTATGCTATTTCCTGCAGAAGATGGGTCTGGTATCCAGACAACTGAAAAAAGCCGTCAAGGAAACCAGCACAGCAGTTGAAACTAACTCAGGATGGCTACGGTTGATAAGAGACTGCAAGTGGAACCCTTCTGTGGGTGAAGAATAGCTCAGTCCTCGTTGCCTCACTCAGGTGAGGTGTACAGGCTAAGGAGCAAAACACTTGTAACTCTGGGATACCGGCTGATGATACAGAAGGCTTTCCAGCATTGCACTGGATTTAAAACAGTTTACAAAACCTTTGAGCAGTTCATTTAGTTTCTGCATGAGGCCAAGCATCTCTGATGTTTATTTCACTGAGTTGTATATTTCTGCTTCATTGGACTTTGTTGCATATTCTCACTGCCAATCACGCCAACCACATGCTAAGACAAAATCCATCACTACTGATATAGGAAAACAGTAATTGGAAAATCACTGATATTGCAATTAGTTGTCCAGCTAAATGAAAATTTGTCATGCGCAACAAAAGCAGTATTAGACTAAAACAGTCACCTGTGTATCACACTTAATGCATATTCATCATGAAAGGCAAAGTATTGTTTTTAATGTCAGACAATGCCTTGTGGTATTTAGTTATGTCATTTAAAGTTCAAACCCTGCTGAGGACAACTTTGTCTTTCATCCAAAGATGTCATTTTCATTGACTAAGACTCTTGCCACAAAATTGCTGGCTTTGTTCCTAAATTATTATTATTATTATTATTATTAAGGTGGTGAGCTGGCAGGATCGTTAGCAGACCGGGTGAAATGCTTAATGGCATTTCATAAGTCTTTATGTTCTAAGTTCAAATTCTGCCTGGATTGACTTTGTTTTTCATCCTTTTGGGGTTGATTAATGAAGTACCAGTGAGACACTGGGGTCAATGTAATCAACTAGTCCTCTTTCCCAAAATTTCAGGCCTTGTGCCTTTAGTAGGACGGATTGTTATTATTATTGTTGTTGTTTGCCTGTTTTACTGCTCTGTTGAAAAATATATCTCTATATTTCTCTTTCCAGAAATATCTCTTATGTCATCCCAAACATCTTAGTTCAGCAGTTGATGAACATCACTTTATTAATGAATCTATATCACAGATTAGGTAACATAGCAATTTTTTTGGTTCTTCAACTGTCACTCACGCACTCACACACACACACACACACTCACACACACTCACACACACACACACACACTCACTCACTCACTCACTCACTCACTCACTCACTCACTCACTCACTCACTCACTCACTCACTCACTCAAATATTGAACAATGAGAATGAGTGCTCGACACTGCATTGGTGGGTAAATATTCAGATGAATATTGGTACTTGTCTCTAAAAGGGAGACAAGTACCAATGTTCTCTCGTGACAGGCTTGATAATTAAGAGATTCCTCTTTACATGAAACCATTGGTAGCATTGTTAACCCACAAATCTAGTGTGTGTGTGTATATATATGCAAATATACCCCTCCAAACATACAACTTGCTTCTACAGAACCCACATAAATTGCTGGTATTCAATTCTGATTTCAGGTTGGCAAGAATTATGAAGAATTTACCAAGCAATATGACAACAACAGTAATTTCTGGAAACATGTATGATAAAACACTTTCACGAGAACTTAATGAGGTAAGTTAAACTTGTACACTTGTAGTTTAGTCCTGATCTAGTAGATCAACGACCAGGTGACCAGAGTTGGTCTTCAAGGAGAAACTACCATTTTTGGTAGCATAAAAGGTGCACTGGCATTTTAGACACATACTAATTTCAGCAGCACATATTGAGGGGGGGGGGGGGAAATGGTTTTAGTGTGTTCAAGACATTTCATATTGGCTCAAATTAGACAATGAGCTGGCAGAAGTGTTAACGTGGACAAAATGGTTAATGACATGTTGTCCCTGTTTACATTCTGAGTTCAAATTCTGCCAAGGTCGACTTTGCCTTTCAGGATTGTGGTAAGTACCAGCAGAGTACTGGGGGTCAATGTAGGTTCAAACTGATTAAGCCAACCTTTGATCAACCTGAAGCAGAAGATAGTTGATTAAAATGTCAGAGTGAGATTGAACCGAGAACCATATGTTTGTGAAGTGAACGTATTAACCTCACAACCATTTTTGAGTACTAGACTGGAGCCTGGTGTTGCCATCCGGTTTCACCAGTCCTCAGTCAAATCGTCCAACCCATGCTAGCATGGAAGGCGGACGTTAAACGATGATGATGATGATGATGATAGGTGTAGGAGTGGCTGTGTGGTAAGTAGCTTGCTTACCAACCACATGGTTCTGGGTTCATTCCCACTGTGTGGCATCTTGGGCAAGTGTCATCTACCATAGCCTCGGGCAGACCAAAGCCTTGTGAGTGGATTTGGTAGACGGAAACTGAAAGAAGCCCGTCGTATATATGTATATATATATATGTATGTGTTTGTGTGTCTGTGTTTGTCCCCCCAGCATTGCTTGACAACCGATGCTGGTGTGTTTACGTCCCTGTAACTTAGCGGTTCGGCAAAAGAGCCCGATAGAATAAGTACTAGGCTTACAAAGAATAAGTCCTGGGGGCGATTTGCTTCATTAAAGGCAGTGCTCCAGCATGGCCGCAGTCAAAAAGACTGAAACAAGTAAAAGAGTAAAAGAAGCGAGTGGTGGGCTGGGTTGACAAATTCTCACTTGATGCAGAGGTTAAGGGGCTCACTTTGTGACCATATGGGTTTGGGTTCAATCCCATTGTGGGACACCTCGGACAAGCGTCTCCCACAATATATCCATAGGCTGACCAATGCCTTCTGAGTGAAATTGGTGAATAGAAACTGTGTGGAAGCCTCTGTGTGTGTGTGTGTGTGTGTGTGTGAATATATACAATAGTATAAGTACAAGACTTAAAATATAAAATAAGCCCTGGGGTCAATTAAAATCCTTCAAGGTGATGCCCCAGCATGGCCTTAGTTTAATATAGATGGGGTTAAGAAAAGAGTGCGAGTGAAAGAGAGAGAGAGAGAGGTGTAGTAGTAAAACGAAGACCTGGGAATAATATAAAGACCATTTGGTGGAATTAGTTACCTCCCTTTAATAATATATTAATGCCGTATTAAACTCGGAGTTGGTTTGTGTCAGTAAATGTGAACAGTGACGAAATAAGTTGCTTAGGTCCTCATCCTTAGCAGCAGCATTACATCCACTTTTCTTTGCTGACATGGGTCAGACAGAATTTGTTGAGCAGGGTTTTTTTATTATGGCCAGATGCCGTTCCTATTGTCAATCCTCCCCTATTTTCAAACAAGGTAATATTTCTCCATGGTGTGACATGCTCTTGGAGGAATACTGGGAGTAAAATGACCCTGCCTGTATGACAGTGACTCTCATTCACAGTTATTGCACAATGTCAAGACCAGGCAGCGCACGCACACACACACACACACACACACACACACACACATATGAATGATAGATCACTGACCACTAAACCATTTTTTATTTTCTCTCTGTTTATTCTTGTGTTCCTTTCTGTTGAAGAGCGTAGGCTCGAAACGTAAAAGACTTTCTCACTTCCCAAGCATTAAACTAATACATCTGTTTGTTGTTTACACACCCGTCTTCGTCTTTTGTTTTTTTGTAAATATATAGATGTATATATATATATATGAGACCAAAGTGTATGTATGCCGCTATATTTTATTATATATAAAAAATGCAAAATGGGACAAAAACGCAAGACATCCAGACAGTCAGGGGATACAAAAAAAGGGACAACAAGACATCCAGACAGACGATACAAAGAAAACAAGGATGGGTCATTTGGAGTTTTCTATCCTCAGTTGAGTTCTAGATTATCTTTGCAATTTTGGCTGGTTATACTCGAGATTGCTCCAATCTGGCCAGCCCCAAGGAAAAACTAAGCTAAGAGCCTTAGATTCCATAGAAGAAAGCAGCGAATGTATACGAAAACAAAGACCGAAAAAAACGGAGAATGTTACACAAATACAAATAACAGGACATAACAACTGGTGTCTTTCAACTAAGGACGAATAAAATGAAGCTGGCGTCTTCTACAGCCTTGCTCTGTGCAATGAGTTGGGAGTGAATTTGGTAGATCAAAACTGTAGAAACCTGTTGTATGTATGTATGTATGTGTGTATGTGTCTTTGTCCCTCATAACAGTTTGACAGCCGGTGTTGGTTTGTTTGTCTCCGTAACTTGACAATTTAGCAAAAAAGACTGACAGGATAAGTACCAGTACTTAAAAATGAGTAAAGGGTGTGGGGTGGGGGTTGCTTTGTTTGACTAAACTTCCCAAGGTGGTGCTCCAGCATGGCCACAGTGAATGATGGAAACAAGTAAAAGGATGAAGTAGAGGTACACCACCAACTTATCAGACTCTGAAAGTCCAGAACCAATTATAATCTACACTAATTTATACTAACGAATAGTTATCTGTATTTCATTTAATTATTGAACTAAATTTAATATTTGTTTACTTTAGAGTGTGTTGACCAAGTCTGGGAAAACCAGGAAACTGGAATGGCTTTAGAACCAAATGTTTCATGAGATCAATGTTGTACCTTTATAATTATTTGCTAATTTCTGTACTGTTTCTTTTATAATTTACATGTTAATTATGTGTTAATTTTACATATAATGTCTTCTATATTCTTTGTAGGCTTGGGCTCGTAGCGAGCGGAAAATGATCCAAAAATTCTTCAGCAATGCCCACCATATTATCATAAATGGCGTCGACCATCATATGATGTACAAGAAACCTGCAGCTGTGATAAAACCAATTTTAGAGATTGTTCAGAACTGGAAAGACCAGCCGTCAGTGTGACTAGAGTCGGGTTATGCTACGAAACTAAATCTCTATAATTATTGATTGTTGATCATGGTGGTGGTGGTGATGATGATGATGATGATGATATTTACTTGATTTCTGAAGAGAAGCGGAAGAGCACATACCATTTTATTGTTTTTTTTTTGTGCTGTGGGAGAGGTGCACAGATGGACAATCAGTTAAACCAACCCCCATCCCCCACCCGTCCCCTACTACTACCTGATCTATCAAATGGACAGAAGAATATTCCTTAGCAAATAAAATATTTTTTTTTTTTTGTCGTGTGTTTTTGGGTGTTTACCGTCTCAACATTGCAAAAGGGGAAATAAGTAAAAATTCCTGGTAAAAACATAAATGAAAGACAGCAATTATCAATCACCATTCCAAATTGTTTTATATTTGAAGAAAAATTTAGTTTCTCTTTTATACATTTTAGAAAACTAACCAAAAAAAAAAAATGGTATTTGACATTTCTGAAATGGAATATTTTTTTTTTAATTTTGTTTCTTTCACTTCAGATATTTTAAAATATTATTATTATTATTATCATCATTATTATTATTATTATTATCAAGGTGGCGAGCTGGCAGAATCGTTAGCACGCCGGGCGAAGTGCTTAGCAGTATCTCGTCTGCTGTTACATTCTGAGTTCAAATTCTGCCGAGGTCGACTTTGCCTTTCATCCTTTCGAGGTTGATTAAATAAGTACCAGTTATGCACTGGGGCTGATGTAGTCGACTTAATCCCTTCCCCCAAATTTGAGGCCTTGTGCTTCTAGTAGAAAGGATTATTATTATTATCATTAAGGCAATGAGCTGGCAGAATCGTTAGCACGCCAGGTGAAATGTTTTGCCCGTCAACTTTGCCTTTCATCCTTTTTAGGGGGTCGATAAATTAAATACCAGTTGAGTACTGGGGTCAATGTAATCGACTTCATCCCTCCCCCAAAATTTCAGGCCTTGTGTCTTTAGTAGAAAAGATTATTATTATTATCACTAAAAAAGCGAGCTGGCAGAATCGTTAGCAACATTTTGTCCATTAGGGTCAATGTAATGGACTCATCCTCTCCCTCAAAATTGTGGCAGAATTTGAAACCGTTATCATTATTATTATTAAGGCAGTGAGCTGGCAGACTGGTTAGCATGACGGGTGGAATGCTTAGTGGCATTTCCTCCATCTTTACATTCTGATTTCAAATTCTGCCGAGCCTGTCATCCTTTCTGGGTTAATAAATTAAGTACCAGTTGTGTACTGGGGTTGGTGTAGTCGACTCCTCCCCCAAAATTTCAGGCCTTGTGCCTATAAGCAGAAAGGCTTATCATTGTTATGTTTATGTATTTCGTTGGCCTTGTGCCTCTGCTAGATATTACGTGTTTAGTTTCTGTTGACTGAAATGAAATATTTAATCACAAATAATGTGTCTAGATAATCTGGAATGATCCAGTTGTAAAATGAGAAAAAAGGCAGAACATTATTAGATTATTATTATTATTATTATTATTATTATTATCTTATTTGACAATCTGAGCTTCCATTGTTTCCAAACAGTTTCTTGTTGATCTTAGCAGACCAAGGGTCTCCTGTATGATTATGCTCCTCTTGGAGGTTGTACTCATTCATTCCAACTCAGCAGTATTCCATTCTGGTTGTTACATTCCATATCAAGCTAGCAGTCCCTTACCCTTATGCTATAATACTGGATCTCCTATACTATAGTATTGGACACCAAAATGGTAATAATTTATTCCAATGTTGCACTGCTTCACAAGATGGTAATATTCCGCTGCAGTTTTGCAATATGTTTGTTTTCCACATCAAAATTGCAATATTCCGTTCCAACTCTGCAGTTCTGTATATCAAGGATGCAATACTTTTTAGCTCTGCAGTATTGCACATCAATCGAATGAGATTCCATTCCAACATTGCAGTGCTGCACATCAAAACAGCAATACTTCACACCCAAAATGGCAGTACTGCACATTAGTGACATAGGTAATAATAATAATAATAATTCTGATGTGTTCATGCTTTCCATCAAGGTTGTGAATATTTCACATCAACACTGCAGTATATATTGCACATGGTGGCTGCAGTATTTTACCTCAACATTGCAGTGTTGCACATCAAGGTTGCAGCAATATGTCACATCAACACAGCACTGCTGTGGTACTGTAATATATCAATGTACAACATCAGTATAACCTTGTGATGTATGACTGTACCCCAGTTTAATTGTACTCCAACAGGAAATCGCTCCAAGATGGTTGTAATGACACAATTAAAAAAAAAAACAGAATGTTGGTTATTTATCCACATTGTTTTGAATTAATCATGCATTATCTCTTGGCCTTGAGATTTCAGTGATTTGATTGATTATTTAAAAAAATGACATAGTGGGGTATGTGTGAGATGCCAGATCTGGCTAGTTTGAACCTAAAACAGGTTGAATATTTGGGTCAGATTTGGCTGGATTAAATGCTGAAGGGTGAAACTATTGTTAATTCCTCTTGGAACTCTACATCCCATCAAAGATCTCTTGTCTGCTAATTTCTAACAAGATGAACATCTTGTCATTTCATATCTCCTCCCCCCCCCCTCCTCAAATCCCCTCTCATTTATCAATTGGTTGTGTCTATTAAATTCCTAACAAAACCATAATCCAAAGAAGGAGGGTAAAGGATCTAATCCTAAGTCTATTTGCTTTCCATATTCCGGAACTTTTTTTATATCTACCCGAACTTTCCTTGCTTCAAGACATTCTATTATTAGAGCCTTCCACATTGCAATATTCCATGCACTGTAACCTTCCACTTACAGGGATTCCCCAGATTCTGGAAGTTTCTAAACATTGGAAACTTCCACAGATTAGCTGGAAGTTTGTGAGGACCGGAATTAATTTTTATGACAAGTGAAATACAAATATTTTCTGAACTGATATTTAAAATATTTATTTTTGTTGTACACCTTGCCTGTTCCATTAGACCATTTTGTAAAAAAATCTCTTCTGTAGCAATAGTTGTCCAAAGACATTTATTTATAGAAATCAGAGCTTTTTGACATTTTGATGCTCAATTTTTTTCTTTAAATTATACATATTTTTTTTTTCCAATTTAAATAATTTTTTAATATATCACATGTCATTATAAGAAAATTAGATGTTTAGTTAGGGATTTTGACAACTGAAATTCTTGTAGAAAGCACTGGAATATTTTTACTCCCATTTCCTGTATGTCTGTAGATATCAGAAGCTTGTTATTCTAAAAAACAGAAATTACCGTAAATTTTTGTATCATAGCATTTTCATTTGTATTCATTCCATATTTTCAGCTAGACTCAATAAAACCACAACTTTTAATAAACATTATTTAAGTTTTATTTTGTTTTAAATCTTCAAGTCTTTTTGTTTTTGAGTGGTTGTGTGGTTAAGAAGCTTGTTTCCTAACCACATCATTTTGGGTTCAGTCCTATTCCATGTAGATTCCAATTGTAGATTTAGTTGATGGAAACTGAAAGAAGCCTGTTGTATAAGCGTCACAATCATCATTTTTTTTATGTCTGTATGAGTTAGAGGTTAAGCAACCATCTAAGGGATAATAAATATCCAATAAACTACTGGAGGGATACCTATGTATTTATATCCAAGCGCTTACTATTGCAGGGCAATATCGCAATTGAATAATAGGTATGGCTGGGGGTAAATTGGAAAGTTACCCAGGATTTATAAGACAAACAAGAAAATGGAGAGGATAAACAGTCGACCAACATTAGCCAGTAAACATTCCATTATATCTATTAAATGATAACAAATGTATTTAAGTGGTACAAGTAAACAAATGATATCAGCCAATAAATACGTAAATATATATATATATATATATATATATATATATAATGGTAATAATAATAGGGATAAAAATCCAAATTTACAGGCAAAAACTCAATTAAATTCAATTTATCAAAATTAAAATTCAATTTTCATAATATATAAATATATAATTTAGAGAAAAGAATCAAAGTTCATGAATTCATCCATGAAAATCCACAGTCACATATAGAAAAATTTAATAGGTAAATACACGATAAATAAGTATAATAAAATACAAAGTAAAAATAATAATAAAACTGTTTGACTTGTTTATATTTGATCCCCAGCATCGCTTGACAACTGGTGTTCGTTTGTTTACGTCTCCGTAACTTAGTGATTCAGCAAAAGAAACCGAAAGAGTACCAGACTTGAAAAGAAAAAAAAGTATTGAGATCACTTTGTTTGACTCAACCCCTGAAGGCGGTGCTCCAGCATGGCGCAGGCCAATGATGCTTAAATATTCGTAGATTGGCTTGCAGAATTTCTCAGTGAGAAAGAGGTTTGCCTTCACGCCAAATCGAAGATATCTACAAAAATATACATGCAACGGTCGATGGTAAGACATAGCGTACGATTTGAATAATTCGCTTGAAATAGAAAGAGAAAAGAGAATCGATCGTATATAATTCCTAACTGTTTTAAAGGAACATAGAACAACTAATTCCATGATCCTAAGTTGTGTAGTATTAAGGAGCTCATAAAAGGGTGAAATAACGTTATCTACAGTTAATAGAGGACTCAAAAAGTGAATTATATGGAAATATTATTTCATGTTCTCTTACTCGTACAAAACAGGCTTCTCATAATAATAACAAGCAAAAAAAAAAAAAAAATTGTAAACCCTCAGCGGTTCTCTCCTCTCAGAGGGACACTTCACATCCCTTTTATTTCTTGGTAAACTCTCTTTCTCTCCCTCTCTTACTCCGAAAGTAACTGTAGATGGCAGCACCAAAAGTCGTCAGTTAAATTTCCCGCGTATATAAATATACATATACACACACATATACATACACACATATATATGTGTATGTATATGTTATATATATATATATATATATATATATATATATATATATGTACAAAAGTGATTATTTGGACCTTGGGTATACGATTCGTGGTATGCCGATTAAAGAATTTTCACTGTTTAGGCTGCCTGATATAAGTGTCAATGGAATTTTGCAGCGTTCATTGATTTTATAATGAATGAGGAAAGAAAATGGAGTTCGCAAGAATCTTTATTTAGCAGAACGATCGTTTCCACCCATCCTGCATCTGTCCCCTGTGGGTGGGATACTGTACAAATGGTTGTGTTGCTTCCTCCAGTGCAGAATGCATCTCATCGGGCGTCTTGTTTGAAATAATATATATACTTCGCTAAATATACTCAGTTTCGTTTGACATGACCACATATGTAGATATGTATATATGTATGTCTATATATGTGTTCATGTCAAGACGTGTTTACTTACTTTTCTTCATTTTATCTTTTAATTGTTTACTTTTGACATTATTCTATTTTTTATCGTGTATTACTTTACTCTATGCCAGGTACTCACAATGAACTGCAACCGGACACATTAATCGGTTATAACCGGGAAATTGTACCTATCCACTAATATTACAGTCAACACCCTACTGGCGACAACAACATGCCAAGCGAAGCGATGTAGATTTGGCGAGGCATCTTATTTAAAACAAGACACCCAATGTGATATATTTTGCACTGGAGGATGCAGCGCAACCAGTTGCACAGTATCCCACCCACAAGGGACAGATGCAAGATGGGTCGAAACGATAGTTGTGTTGAATAAAGATTCTTGCTAACTCAATTTTCCGTTTCCTTCATTCATAATATATATATATAAATATATATATATAGACTATATGCATGTGTGTGTGTATGAATTTTGTTAGCGAAACTAAATTTAGCGGAAGCTGATTGGTCCACCAACGGTTTCCAAAGTGAGCGAAAACGCTAATCCGCTAAACGAAAAGTTAGCTTCGCTAAATAGCTGCTTGCGGATTAGTGGATCTGTGTCCATTATTGTATGTGTGTGTGTATATATGTATATATATATATATATATATATATATATATATATATATATATATATATATATATATATATATATACACACAGAGTGGATTTTCATTGATGAGTTCATGAACCTTGGTTCGTTTCCCTAAAACTACATATATATATATATATATATATATATATATATATATCAAAGGTGAAATATTTAAGATTAAATCAAATTTCACTTGTGCCTCGGAAAATCTAATCTATGCCATTACATGCTTAGGGTGTTGTAATAATTATATTAGCCAAACAGGAATATCACTCCGTAGAAGAACCACTCTCCACAAAGAACAAATCCGCTACCAACAATACAAACAGATACAGGTCAGTGGACACATAGAAAGGTGTGCGAGGAATCTTAATCCTAATTTCCTAATTTTCCCCTTCTATCAATGTTCATAAAACACCCCAATACAACAAAGAATGAATAAAGAGACAACTTTCATCAATAAATATCTTCCACAAGTAAATATGAACACATAACATAATGCAGAACACTACTAACCTTTCAGTTAATACCACTAACCCCCATACATCCCATACACCATTCACATTACAGATCTATATCTACCCTAATTGCACCAAATCCAGAACTACTTACCTCCCTTACACATAATCATTTTACTCAGGGGCTGGTAGACCTGACATCGTTCAGTAATCGGTGTGCATTCAAAGCAATGACTAGTATTATTACGAAACCGGTATGCTTTTGAATCTCTTTAACAACTCACAATAATGACCTTTATTACCTTTATTCCTATCTCAGTTCATCTAATTGTGTATATCTATCGTTACTTTTCATAAAAAGCCTTACCTTCTTTTTGATTTCCAATGTGCATTTTCGCTTATTTTTTTTCCCCTTACATTTCCACGTGTAGTTTCTATTTTGTTTTTGTAACATTTATATGACACACACACACACACACACACACACACACACACACACACACACACACACACACACACACACACACACACACACGCAGGTGCAGGCGTGGCTGTGTGGTAAGAAGCTTGCTTCTGAACCACATGGTTCCGAGTTCAGTCCCGCTTCGTAGCACCTTGGACAAATGTCTTTTAATATAGCTTGGGGCCGAAACTGAAAGACTCGAGACGGAAACTGAAAGAAGCCCGACGTATATATATATATATATGTATATATTCATGTGTGTGTGTTTGCCCCTCTCCACACCACCATCCTAATCAAGCACCAGGGGTCGATTTCTGCGACTAAAAGGCGGTGCTCCAGCATGGCCGCAGTAAAAATGCCCGAAACAAGTAAAAGAGAAAAAGAAGAAAAGAATATTTATATATTACTCACCGTAAACAGATGCTCGGAATCTGAAGTATGTGCTACATGTGTTTCCCATAAATTTTCTGATTTTGTCTGCATGGGACGAAGAGAAAGGCGGAAAATATCAGAAAAATTCAAATCTTTGCAACATAACGATAACAACAAAAACAACAACAATGGCGATACTACTACTACTACTACTAATAATAATAATGATAATAATAATAATAATAATAATAGCAACACTACTACTACTACTACTTTTTTCTCTTTGTAATAACAGTTTTTAATAAAATTTTAGTCAGCGTTTATGTTTGCGATTGTATGTGTGTGTGTGTGCGTGTGTGCGCGCGCGCATGCGTGTGTATGTTTGTTTTTTAGAATTTAAATAACCCCGCCTTTGTCATCATCATCATCATATTGTCATCATCATCATCATCATCATATTGTCATCATCACTGCAAGAGACTTGTAATGTAAACGTGTTCTTATGTCGGTTTATTATTAAATCATGATTAATGTTCGTATAAGAGTACATACATACATGCATGCATACATACATGCATACATACATACATGCATGCATACATCCAAAATGGCGCAAAAGTCAGTGACTTTCACACAAAGAGACTATTTATCTTTCGTGTAATGTATGCTGTCTCCTAAAAATGTTACCATTAATAGAAGTGTTGCCAAAAAATTGGTTATCTTCGGATAAATGCGAAGAATTCCCATTTTAAGTAAAGATTGTAGAAGTAATCAAATGCTAAAAATAATTGAAACTCAACGCGTAGGATCACTAGAGCATGCAGCATATCTGGACAATAGACTGGGATAAGCGACAGTGGCGGAGCTTAATGGGGTGGAGCGATAGGAGTCGAGCCACCCCAGATGATACTTTTACGGGGACAGGACTTTTGAGTCTTTTATACCAGCCTGTATGGGCTATATTGTCTCGGGAAGGCAGAGAACTCAAGGGTTGCTTCGGGTAGCACGCACGACCATTTTATAGTTCCCTCTCCATACCGTAATAATGCTATCGCCCATGTATTAACTGTTTGGATTTTATTCCATCCAGTCAGTTTTGAGCGCAACACCAACCTCAGTCTTCGGAAATCCTCCATCCTCAGTTGCTCTTTCATTTCTTTTTCCATTATCTCGTTGAACTCTAGTACACCAAGGTATTTGTATCGTTTCGTTTCAATTTGCTTAATCAAGTCTCTATTCGGTAATGCTGTCCCTGCTAGGGACTGTACCTTGCCTCTTTTTAGGTAGCTTATTCCGAACTTCTTGAGTCCAAATTCCATTCTAATATCGGTACTAAAACAGTGGACCGTGTTCATCAAGGAACTCACTTGTATCTTGGGCAGAGATAGCTAACATGTACATCGCATCTATCTCCTACTACCGTTTGACCGTCGTGCCTTGTCCCGGCCACCGTCTGATTATGCTGGAGGGTTTACTCTTCCGCTTCTTGAGAAAGGGACGCGTCCCAATGGTCAGGCGCTCTATCTGCTGTCAACACCTGCTGCGTGGTGGCCTGAGCATGTCGTGGTTGATGATATGCACACATGTGCTGAGGCAACGACATCCCCAGTGCTTCCTTGACGGTGAACAGTCGTGGTCGCCGTTCGCCAGACGCGTATTTCCCCAGCTGGTCTCTTTAACGAAGCTACAGTCATGGGTCAAACAGAGATCTATCTAGAGAAGGTATTTAGAAAGTGGAATGTCTTCAAGCGCTCACAGCCCTCAGCCAATCGGACACTGCAATAGGTGGAACGTCCACTTTAGCTTTCTGTAGAGGATTAGTGGAAGAAAAGTGCGACGCCGTTCTTGGAGAGGCCTTGGGCGTTGAAGATCAGCTAGCTGCTCCTTTCGGGAGAATTTCGATCCGGGAGAAATGGATAACTTCCAAAAATCTCTGGCCTGGCAGTGCTACCGGGAAGCTTTGCCTGTTCCAGATAAACTTTACAGGTACAGAAGTGCCGTCAGCCGAGCATGTCTGAGATGCGCGCAGGACGACGAGACGGTCCTGCATGCACTCGTTCAGCATTGCTGACCGGTGGGCTTATGTCGAACACCTGCTGTCGCATGTGGGACGGATCCAGCTGTCAACTGAATCCACCGTGAAGATTGTCCCGCCACCTTTCTTTATCCGGGAAGGAAAGGCTGTTTTTATATGCCTGGTGGCCATGGTGAAAGAGATTGTATGGTGGACGTGATTGAAGGGGTTGAAGACAAACACTTTTCTCTTTGGCCAATCCCTGAAGAACTTCGAGTTTCACGTGAAAAGGAAAATAAGGGTCGAGAGGAAAGTATTGTCTTCTGGTCAGTTTGCTGAAAGGTAGATGAAAGTGGCGAGAATGGTGCGAGTGAACGGGCCTGCCCTGAGCATACGCCTGTAATTGGAAAAGGCGAAAGAAGAAAAAAGCACCTGCCCCAAAAGTCAGGGTACCCATAGTTTTTTATGGAATTTTTCCATGAGCAGCCCTCGAACGTCTCCTCCCTACTGAGAATTACACAGTGTTGACTTTTTTTCTGCATTATGTTAATCTTGCTTACACGCAAAACCCTCACAATAACATCCCCCCCCCCCCCACATTCTTTGTTTTGTCTTGGACTGTCCATAATGTTTTTCTTAATGTAAACCCTTTGTGGTTAATAAAGAAATCATTATTACTATTAATTTAACTTTCAATCACCCTCGTCTCTGTTTCCATCTCAACGACCAGGCTTCTACTAAACAATATATAAATTGCACTTTCATAAGCTCTGAAAAAGTACAAAAAGTACAACAGAATGAGTTCTGTTAAGAAAGAGAACCAAAGTTTTCATAATTCAACAACAGCACCACAATCAGCAACATAAAAACTACAGTTCATGCAATCAACGAAATAATTATAGACACATTCAAAAAAATCTAAGCCGAAAGGCAATATAAAAGTTAGTTACAAATAGCTGACTTCATAAAAACCAGTGACAATACACCCACAGCATACACAACCGAAACAAAACTCATAATCAAACAATTAAACAAAAAAAGTAATTATATAAATCAGAAAAAATAGAGAACTGTTAGACATTTGTATCCAGCGTTAACTACAAAACAATTTATAAATCGCTGCTGTGAGTCAAATGGCAGCATTAATAATAACAATAATTACATCATAATCTGTCAAAATAAAAGCGTTAATAATTGTGTCAAAATTTGGCTTAAGGTTAGCAGTTTTAGGTGAGGAAGTACAACGTTTACATCAATCCCAGCCATTAACTGCTATTTGTTTTATCCACTCCAATAGGATGAAAGACAAAGTTGACCTCAGCGAAATTTGAACTCAGAGCATCAAGTTGGCACAGCTGCTGTTAAGTATTTCGTCCGTCATGCTAAGGGTTGCACCACCTCAGCACTCTTATAGTTGCTAAAAATGACTACAAACCTACACTGCAATACATCTACACTATAAGCCAATACCAGTGGCGGATCGTAGATAAAATTAGTGCGGGGGGGGGGGGGCTTTGCTGCTTCAGAAAATGTTTAGCCGTTGTTTTAATATTGTGTAAAAGGAAGCAAAACGTATGAAAAGAAAATCCATACATAAACTTGATCGGTTCGCGTTTTAGCCACTTAATTTGTTCACTGAACACCGCCTTGTTTTTCAACCCCTCGCCTCCATAAATCATAAAATAAGTGGGGGAAATCTGCCCTCATTTTCAAATTCTGGCAGCAATACTGTAGCTGGAAGCAGGATAATAATCTAATTCTACACTTTATCACATTCAAAAATATAAACACGATTTTAATTACAACACACGCGGAGTCAAAAAGAAACATTACATTTCATCAGCACACCAGGGTCGGCACTGCGTGAACCACTGTGCTCTCTTTCCCTAGTGTGCAGTTTCCTATCTCGGACATGTAAGCATGTGCACGACAGCCAAACAAATGAATAATCAGACATCAAAATCCTTACAAAGAAGAGAAGAACACTAAACGAGTAATACGTTCCTTCCAACAAGACCAGGTTTTTGACTACTTCATCCATCGGACACCCAGAAAGAAAGAGAGACATCTAAAGGTCAACAGCCTCAGGGTTGGACAAAATGGCTTACAAATGACTAACGCGAAGCTTTGACGCTTTGTAGAAATCATTGCACTCACTAACCTCAACAATTACACGTAGCAACACCATGCTGTTGTCGAACTTCAAATAGGAAATAGATGATGGCTTCAACAACAGCAACAACGACCTTCCCTACTTACCATTTTATTTATAGTCCCCCACTTTACATAAAAACCACTTCCAACTACTCAGACACGCATATAACTACCCCATGACACTACCACAACAATATTCTAAGAATACTAGAATAAGGAAGATGATCAAATAGTAACAGTTGTAACCGCACTGGTTTCGAATTCTGTTGAAATTAGGAAAACAGGTTGCAACCAAGAGGACGTCTCGCTTTATTTCCTCTCTTGTCAAGTTTTCTCTGAAGAAGAACTCCGTCCGAAACGCTTTTTGCTGATTTAACTACACACATACACACATACATACACACAATCACATATACACATACACACCTACACGCACTCTGTCAAACACACACATGCAAACACACAAACATACACGCAAACACACACACATACAACGTAATCACACACGCACTCTCTCTCTCTCTCTCTCTCTCTCTCTCACACACACACACACAAGCACAAATATACACTCATATGCACTCTCTCTTTCTCTCCCACACACACAAGCACACACGCACACTCTCAAGATTCTAAATGTCTACATAAAGAAAATTTCTCTGATGCGAACGTTTGATACCCCATGACCTCGTTAGTGCACGTGATGGAACCCCGCAGTCACAGAAATACGTGACCTCTGGGATGTTTTGCGGCAGCAAATGGAAACAGTTGAAGAGCCTAACGGGATAATTGCAAATCTGAAGACTTTATGTCAACTGAAATCCTTTGGTTTTAACTTTGGTGTCGCATTTCTTCAGATATGTTTCTCAAGAACATAAAGACTTTTAGATTTGTGAGAATTCTATGTTCAAAGCGAAGACGTGGTCTAGTGAACAAGGTGTTGCCCTCACGATCGTCAGACCATGGTATCGATTCCCGGAGCGGGCGGTAGGGTGTATCTTTCAAGTTTTTTTTCACGCTGCTCCATTTTACCCAGCTGTAAAGGATCCAGCCCTGCCATGGACTGGCATCGCCTTCAGGGGTGGGGGTGAGGGTAGTGTTGATATCTCAGTCACTTCTGCGCCGCCATGGAACCCGAGTAACCAGCCTTGTGAATCTGTAGACATGAAACTGTACCTTCTTACTTTTATTATGTTCAGAAAGAAAAGACATTCGTTGGACAACACAACTCAAGATAAATCACTTTGAGGTAAAAAATGGGATGATCACGGATGGAATGCATTTACGAGAGACTCGTTCTATGAAGGCCGAGCTGGAGTTAACAATGGATAACAACAAACGAATGGTAATTAAATTGATAGTTACCCCACATAGTTTACTGGTATAACACCTCGGAACAATTGGTCGTATCATGAAATAAAACGATTTCATTTTCACTAGTAATTGTATCATTAATTTATTAAAAGCATCAGTAATTTCGGTTTCAGTTCGTAATGATTAATTTTCATTAATTACCGAAAGGACACCCACTACAAAATGGAAAACTTTATGAAAAAACTTTAGAATTATTCTTCCGCTTTCTCTCCCGGTTCATTATATATATTTATATAGATGTGTGTGTCTGTGTGTGTGTCTGTGTGTGTGTACGTGACAATTTCTGCAAAAAAACACCTGACAGTCACGATATTTGAAAGATTTTCTAAAAAGTGATTCAGTATTTAATGAAAAAAATCTTGGAAAAACAGAATAACACACGATCCTGGTTGAAAGAAGTTTTCATAATGTATGCATCAGTGTATGTATGTCTATAGGCATACACATATACATGTATGCCTATATATATATATATATATATATATATATATATATATATATATATATATATATATATATATATATATATATATATACACACATAAATAAGGGATCAGCAAATATTTGCTTCACCATATACCGAAGTTCAGAAATAGCAGCTAAAAAAGCTGAGAATCCCACAGATAGCATCACTTGTGGGATTCTCAGCTTTTTTAGCTGCTATTTCTGAACTTCGGTATATGGTGAAGCAAATATTTGCTGATCCCTTAATTATGTTTATAAATATATATGAGCTTTTAAATAAGTTCTCCACCAATAATGGTGCTTTCATACCGATGGGCTTGGTAAAAATTATTAATTGTTAATTGATTTATTAATTAATAAATTGATAATCCTTTACCCTTTTAATTTGTATATATATATATATATATATATATATATATATATATATATATATATATATATGCATATGCTCACACACACATACACATACACACAAATATTTACACACACATACAACACACACACACACACACACACACACACACACACACATATACACACACACTTATCTACATATAGGTGCAGGCGTTGCTACTTGGTAAGAAGTTTGCTTCCCAACCCTAACGATCCTGGGTTCAATCCTGCTGCGGGGCACCTTGGACAAGTGTCTTCTATTGTAGTCGCAGCCCAAAGGCTTTTGGGTAGATTTAGCTGACAGAAAGAAGCGCTTTGTGTGTGTGTGTGTGTGTGTGTGTGTGTGTGTGTGTGTGTGTGTGTGTGTGTGTGTGTGTGTGTGTGTGTGTGTATATATATATATATACAGGGTGGCCACTGAAAAGCTGAAGGGTTTGAAAATGTCATAACCTGCTCGTTTTCAATCTTTCTTTTCCTTTTTTCTTTTTGTATGTTATAGAGCATCTCTTGGAGATCAAAATGGCTACGTACGATGTCCAGCAACGAATAAAACTCAATGAGTTTTTCTATTCCAGTGAAAGATCAATTATTGAAACTCTTAGAAAATACCGGCAACAGTTTAGTGTCAGAGCATCTCCCAGCAATAACATGATTCGGAACCTAATCGCCTGGTTTGAAAGAACTGGATCAGTCGGCGATCTTCCGGGAAGAGGTCCTAAGCCTACTGTGCGACCTGACGCACCAGTGGAAGCTGTACGGCAGAGTGTCCTTGAGGATCCATCAGCCTCTACCCGTCGTTATTCTGCTCAACTAGGCATCGCCAGAACATCGCTTCAGAAGATTCTGAAACTGGATTTAAAAATGTTTCCATCTAAATAAAATAATGGAATAACAAAAAACCCACGTGTTTGTAAAAATTATTTTTGTTTTATATCATTCAGTCTTTCAGTGGCCAACCTGTATGTATGTATGTATGTATGTATGTATGTATGTATGTATGTATGTATGTATGTATGTATGTATGTATGTCATCGTTCAGTTTTATTTCAAGATTTCTTGCTACTAAAGGAAGATGCATGTATAACATGTATGCATATATGTATAATATAGTTTGATAAGTACCATGTACGACGCTTCTGTCCTTCGCGCTTTGTACTTTCTGCCGATTTAAAATCATAAAAAAATTCCTACATATATTCATATATGTATTGAAAAGTTACTTTTAAGAA
>NC_142931.1:146951809-146969309 GCF_046866305.1 Octopus bimaculoides
TGTGTATGTGATGACATACACATATCTGTATCACTCGACAGATGCAATACCTAACTCCAGTCATACACAGGTGCGTGATGGGCGTACGTGCGTGCGTGTATGTGTGTGTATGCGTGTGTGTGTACGTATGTGCATGTGTGCGTGTGCATGTGCGTGTGTGTGTGTGTGTGTGTGTGTGTGTGTGTGTGTTGTATACTCAAATAACAGATAATAGAGAGATACTTTGCTTTGGTTTTGTTAAAAATAAAAACAGAAACGGTTCCTCTTGCTCGATTGGTTTATCCTTCTATTTTTTCTTTTTGTGTGTGAAATTGCAGGTTTGGTGTGAACAGCGGTTTGCACGTGGTTCCAAGACATTGCAAGATGCTGAAGGACGGCTGCACCCCACACTATGTTCGTCGGGACAACGAAAACGTCGATTGTGTTTCCGGTACACCGATAATGATCGACGATTCTGCTCATAAGAAATCAGACCACGACTAAAAATGATTACTGCTGCACATTGTTCGACTCACCGACATGAGGCATGAATAAGAACTACTGGAAAAACAGTCAAACTATGCACGGCATTCATTGTGGCAAATTAGAATAGAATATAAGTATTTTAGTAAGCAACTTATATTTTAGTTTTCTTTTTGCTTTTTTTCCAGGTTCGAATCCTGGCTAACGCATTTGATTTTTGTGGTTGTCACGGTGACCACTCGAAGATAATTTCACATCATAAAATTTTAACTGATCTATCCTGACTCCCCTAGACCGACTGTCAAGTGGAACTAGTGACCTTCATGCGTCATATTTAACGATTATCATCACTTACCTCTTCACACCATCCTTTTTGAACCACCACCACCACCACCACCACCATCATCACCATCGTCGTCATCATCGTTATTTTGTTCTTTACTTACATCAGCTTTTGAGTTCAAATCCCGCAAGGCTTGAATTTACCTCTTCTTAAATTTCAAGGATGGGGTGTCTATCATGAAGTAATGAAATACCAGTCGTCTACTGAGGTCAATATAATCGATTATGCTTCCTCCCTCCACCACCGTTTTGCCTTGTATTTAGTTACGATCATTTCATGCATTCTGCCTTAAATTCCACCGAGGTCATCTTTCACTTTCATCCCCCTGGGGTTGATAATGTAAGATACTAGCCAAGGACTGGGGTGAAGGGTGGATTCAATCAAATGAGCCCCGCCCTTAATTTGGCGGCGTTGTGCTTTTATTAGAAACAATCATTATTATTTATGACATTATCATCACTATCGTCAACTTCATTATCATCATCAACTTCATTATCGTCGTCATAATTATTCTTCTTATTGGGAGCGAAAGTCGAAGAAATGAAATACCAATCTAGCAGATCAAACTCCGAAATCTGATTTTAATTCTGCCAGTGGAGTAATTTCAGTTCATGTTCGTCTTTCGTGGCCTTGGGAGATGGATATATACCACAACATCTTATTTTCTTCACTTAAAATTCGCAAACATTCATATCAATGAAACAAGCAATTATTATTGACATTATCACGAACATTAATGTTCGGTGGATTGGCAGAATCGTTGTCAGAGAAAATAGCTTGTGATATTTCTTCTGGCTTTTTACGTTCTGAGTTCAAATCCTACTAAAGTCAACTTTGCCATTCATTCTTCCGAGTTCAATAAAATGAAGAACTAGTCAAGTATTGGAGTCGATGTAATCGACTGCTCCTCATTGTGACAAGAACCTTGCACGGTAGGAAATTCTCCGAACGTTTGCGAACCATTTCGATTCATAATTGAAACCTTCTCATTTCTCTATATTCATCGGGAAGGTCATAAACATCACAGCACTTCATTTTCCGTCATGGATAGAAAACAAATATCCAGGCTTCATGTAATCCTTACCAAATCTCTCAACTCAATATTTTCAGCTTTATAATCAACCAAAATCCTACGTTTCCCAATAACACCAACAATATTTTTAAAATTCAGTTTCTTGTAACAACGTATGTTTTCATTAAACCATTTAACAGTAATATATTTCTTCGCTTTTTCATTTCTGGTCTGTTATCTGAACGAAAACAGTAAACAATGAGAGACAATGAGTATTTCATAATCAGAAAGACCATCTTGGTATTTTGAGAACATCGAAACAAAAGGTTATCGGACTACAACTGGAAATGTAGATAGTAACATGTTGTATTAAGTGTTTATACAGTAATCCCTCGACTATCGCAGGTGTTATACAGAAATCCCTCAACAACCGCCCCGCGATAAGTGAAAATCCGCGAAGTAGAAACAGTACTGTACTGTATATTTCTTTAAAATTATTTTTATGATTTGTATGTATTTATTTTATTATAAATGCAAAACAACACCACGGAGGAATCGATGTAAGCTTAAATAATAATCCACGAGAGGTGAACTGTGATATGGCGAGGAATTACTGTATCTGTAAATAAGTACAAAAAGATGTTATACAAGGCGAGAGCAATATTAAAGATGGAATATTGAAATAGAATTGTTATTAAGATAGAATATTAGATATTAAAAAAAAATATTGTGATATTTCTTCTGGCTTTTTACGTTCTGAGTTCAAATCCTACCGAAGTCAACTTTGCTATTCATTCTTCCGAGTTCAATAAAACGAAGAACTAGTCAAGTATTGGAGTCGATGTAATCGACTGCTCCTCATTGTGACAAGAACCTTGCACGGTAGGAAATTCTCCGAACGTTTGCGAACCATTTCGATTCATAATTGAAACCTTCTCATTTCTCTATATTCATCGGGAAGGTCATACACATCACAGCACTTCATTTTCCGTCATGGATAGAAAACAAATATCCAGGCTTCATGTAATCCTTACCAAATCTCTCAACTCAATATTTTCAGTTTTATAATCAACCCAAATCCTACGTTTCCCAATAGCACCAGCATATTTTAAAAATTCAATTTCTTCACTTGTAACTTTCATGTCTGACGACGAGGATCGTTATGAGCGAAAACTTTCAGGCTTTCATTTATAAATACCGAACCATGAGCCACATTCTTTGTTGTGACGTAATATAGGATGGAAGTAAATTCTATATCCACTTCTTACTCTGCCAGTCGTTCTGATTCTACCAACATCAGCTCCTTATTAGACTAGCACCAACCACACCGTCTTCGCGGATGTCTTCAAACCCAGCATTATTTGCCAGAAATTAATGTTAACTTTCTGTTGCTGGAAAACTTGGAAAGTCATGATTTTAGTCTCTTTTCCCGAACATCATTCATAGCTGAGTGTATCATTTCATTCCGTAGCTCGAGAACTCATCAGCACGTTACTTCCGGTATGATTGTTGAACCACACACTCAAAAACTATTCCATATTGAGAATCACATGAGATCTATGGTAAAACCTCAACGGAAAACAAATAAATGAAAATAACGTCCGTGAGTTAACGGATTATCTGCTTAAATACTTCACTTAATTTTTGTCCTTGTCATAAATTGTTCTCACGACAGACACAGCAAGTTTTAATGTTTTTATAAACATAGTTGAGGTTTTTCTCCCGCGTGAAATGTTCGTAAAATATGGAGTTCAACGTTGAACTTAATCTCTTTGTTCCTCCGCTTCACAGCTTTCAGTTTCACTTGCTGTCTTCTTTCCAGTCATTTCCAGTAAGAATAACACATTGTACTGGACGTCGTTTGTAGTTAGGTCCAACAGCAGTGGCGATTGATAGGAAAACGTTTAACTCCTTGGGCGTCTTACCCGGCTTTCATGGCGTATAAATGACTGGGGTGACAGCAGCCCCCTTGAACGGGACACCGGTCTATCGCAGAGCTGCTCATTTCTGCCAGGTCAATGGACTGGAGCAACGTGAAATGAAGTGTCTTGCTCAAGAACACAACGTGTCGCCCAGCCCGGTAATCGAAACCATGATCTCAAGATCATGAGTGCAACACTCCAAACTACTAAGTCACGCGGCTTCAAATTTTGGCACAAGACCAGCAATTTCGGGGTAGAGCAAAGTCGATTGCGTAGGGCTTAGTGTCCAACTGGTACTTATTTGATCGACCCCGAGTGGATGAAAGGCGAAGCTGACCTCGGCGGGATTTGAACTCAGGACGTAAAGGCGGATGGAATGCTGCTAAGCATTTCGCTCTACGTGCTTAACGATTTTGCCAGTTCGCCGCCTTACGATTCTTTATTAATACGAAAACAAAATAAAGTTAGCATCCGTATAAATCATCTTTATTCGCTATGGCGGTGGACAAGTTTAAAAAGTTTAAATCCATTTGAATATTATTAAATATAGCAATGTACCTCCTTCTCTTTTCAGTCGTTACTGCACCCCCAACAACCACAAGTAGGAACATTGGTTTAGAGAATAACGAAAACAAATATGTCACATACCTACACAGCTTATTTCTCTAACATCTATAAACAAATATACAACCGCATACATATGTCTGTAAACTGCATATCATTAGACAAGCTATGTTATTCGTCCGTAAAGCTACATATTTTATGCAATTTTGTCCTAGATTTCCGACCATATGTTACGTACTCGCGATTTAATTAGGGTCACTTCCGGTTTAATGTAACAACTACCAGAAAAGTCAATGTAAATCCTGAAACAAAAAATATAAAACAATTTAACAATAACAAACAAGTTTTAGCTAACATTAGTTTGGTTCAGGAGCAGAACAAGATGGCAGCGTGTCTCTTCTGCTCGAAAATACTCATTTAAACTTCCTCTCCTACATAAACCATCATATGACACATTACATATTTATCTTTGATTTTTGTTTTTGTTGAAATTTCTATAAAATTGAAAGCATTAATTATAACGAAAAGTATTACAATAATTAGAACGTAGCTAACAGCCAGAATTGTGTTAGAGGCTGACTATGGTTGTTCGGTATTATTACAAAAGTTAAATGAGTAAAGATGACATTGAATATCTGCAGCACATTAGCAAACTGTAACAGCCGACACACACAGACACACACACACCTACACACACACACACACACACACACACACACACCTCTACACACACACACACACACACCTACACACACACACACACACACACACACGCACGCACGCACGCACGCACGCACACACCTACACAGAGGGTGCGATAGGTATTTGAATGCATATTTGGTAATTTAATAAAATAACTTTATTCTCACAAAAATTGAATACATTTTAATTTCAACAAACTGTTCTTGTTCTCCACAAGTTTTCTCAAAAGGTTATTCTACGAATCCACCTTCAGTTTCAACGACAGCATCAGGGCGAGAGAGGATTCGCTGTCATGCGTGCACTAAATGGTCCTTTATTAGTTTCGGACATTAGCTGGACAATGATGGCCTTCAGTGAAACTATGGAATTGTGAGGATCTCGATTTCTCTCCCTTTTAACAACATTTCAAACATATTAGCCCATGGGATTTGAACCTGGTGAGTTTTGAGACGATAAGTCTGGTGTTACATGATCATAAAGATAGTCAGAGATCCATTCTTGGGTTACGTGCGTTTTGTGAGAATGTGCTGAGTCTTGTTGAAATACATAGGGCCTTCCACAACGGACTTCATCAATCCAAGCATCAACAACTGTCCCAGCACCTCGAAGTATTCAGCAGCATTAATTCTCAGACCCTATGGAAAGATGTGATGAGGAGGCATGATATGACCTTTGTTGTTATTGATCACTTCTGAAACCGTCACAATTGTAAACTTTGTGGGCACCAAACTAAGGACATCAGACAGATCTGTACATAACCATCTTGTTGGACTTTTGAATCCGTTCCAAGTTTTTTTTCCCCGTTATCACCAGAGAAGAAAGAAAGCACGCCATGCCGTTACTGGACTTTAGTAATGGTTTGGCACGGATCAGACGGTTTTTCCGTGTCTTTGCAGGCATGAATTGGCCTCTCTTCCCGACACACGACTTGTAACGAATGTCTTCGTGCACCACAGTTCTTATATTAATGGTTTGTAGGAACACTGTATTTCGTTATGCAACCATAATATGCTACAAAGTATATTAAACGTTATTTTATAAGTCAATACCGTGTGCTTCTGTGTTAGCAGTGCACTTAAATCACGTGTTAAGGTCATCTCTACAGATTTTCTATCGGAATTATTAGCCAGCAACTGATTTTGTTAGGATGCTTCGTATCCGAGACGTCAAATGTAAACAAACAATGAAAACTTGGATGAAAAGATGGTTAATGGGTGTGTATGCCATATTTCGGGAGTTTTTGCTCCTTCGTTAGCACCCATCTAACCCCTTAATCAGCCACGAACACATTACTTAAATAACCACTAAACATAGCCGTGTAACGTTATTGGATTTACCAATTTTATATGTTAAACACATTCCTCGAATTGCACAGGTTTTATGCTCCACCCAGCCATGATAGATCACACACACACACACACACACACACACACACACATATATATATACAATATATATATATGTGTGTGAGTGTGTGTGTGTGGGGGGGACAATACCGAACTGACTTGGTGTCATCTTAAGCACCTAATTTAACTGAATCTTAAGTATATATATATACATACATATATATATATATATATATACACATACATATATATATACATATATATATATATATATATATATATATATATATATATATATATATATATATATATATATATATATATATATATATATATATATATATATATATATATATATATATGCAATATATATATATGTAATATATATGTGTGTGTGCATATATGTATATATGTATGTATGTAAACATATTTACATGCATACACACACATCCCCACATACAGACATACATGCATGTACACATATATGTGCATATCCATACATGCACTTACACACACACACATTAATAACAAATGTTTCTTTGTTTTTAAGTTGAGTTATGATGAAAGCAATTTAACAATTTAACTGAAGGATCTCTCGCTACTTTTGTAAAGGGCCTATTTATTACACTTTTACAATAAAATTAGTGGGACTTCGAAAGACCGAAACTTCGAAATCACTGTCACTTGTTAAGAATATTCCATACAAATCGTCTAACATTTTATATTCCAGTGAATTAATCTCAAAATATATTTTTACAGTCAAATCGTTTCAAAATATAATATGTATTAAAAAAATAGATTATCACGATTAAATTATGTCAACGTGCATTCTTATGTATTCCGAAATATCAAATCACGTACAAAATACTTTAACTACACTCAAATCACTCAAAGACTGCAGATTCCAAAGTACAATGAAATCATTTTAAAAAAACCTTGCAAAACTTTCAAAGTCCATGCATGCATCTCTGTTATTTATATGCATGTACATATGTGTATGTATATATATATATATTATATATATATATATATATATATATATATATATATATATATATATATACATATATATATATGTATATATATATATATAGTCCAAATTTACAAAAAAAAATGAAGACAGGTATATGAACAACAAGCAAGTGTATTAGTTTGACGCTCGGGAAAAATGGAAAAGTCTTTTACGCTTCGAGCCTACGCTCTACGACACAAAGGAATAAGAGGAAACAGAGAGAGAGAGAGTGGGGATGGGAGAGAGAGAGGGGGGGGAGAGAAAGAGAGAGAATAGGGTGAAAAAAAACTCCATGGGGTGAATGGGGTGAGAATAACTGTGTAGAGTTCAGCGGTCCAGCATGGCAATTAAGAGGAAAAATAGAAGCTGAGAATGCAATGAGAATAGTTAGAATATTTTTTATTATTATATTTAAAGATTTATTTTCTTTGTTTATCCGTGCTTCATCAGTGTAATTCACTGAACATTGGTTGAGTGCGAAGACCTGGAATTTGTTCAGCGAATACCACAGATAAAACACTGATAAACAAGGAAAATACCTTCATACAAAAGTAGAAACCAAGACTTGGAGTGGCTGTGTGGTAAGTAGCTTACCAACCACATGGTTCTACGTGGCATCTTGGGCAAGTGTCTTCTACTATAGCCTCGGGCTGACCAAAGCCTTGTGAGTGGATTTGGTAGACGGGAACTGAAAGAAATCCGTCGTATATATGTGTATGTATATATATATATATATATATATATATGTGTGTGTGTGTGTTTGTGTGTCTGTGTTTGTCCCCCCAACATCACTTGACAACCGATGCTGGTGTGTTTACGTCTCCGTAATTTAGCGGTTCGGCAAAAGCGACCGATAGAATAAGTCTTGGGGTCGATTTGCTCGACTAAAGGCGGTGCCCCAGCATGACCGCAGTCAAATGACTGAAACAAGTAAAAGAGTAAAAGAGTAAACTACATGCACAAATAATATTCAAACACAAAACTCATTCTGCCACTTATGAGGAACCTACAAAGCTAATAACCTAAACTTTAACCACTGAACCACATACAAATGACACCTATCCACTCTCTCACCTGGCAGATTAAATCTAGAGTGCCTTGATTGTCACTAAATATTTTCACGCAACCGTGTCGGCCTTCATTTTAGGCGCAAAATATACTGTCACTTGACACTAACGCTTGGACTTCATTCTCTACAAATACTTGACAGAAAATAATCAGAGCATTTGATTGTTTGGACATATTCAGTCAACCGTGTCAGCCTTAGCTTACGACACCAAACATTGTCACTTGATACTAACACACGGACGTAGAGGAGAACCTGCAATAATTTCTAAAACCAGTCATGTGACTATTTCCTACCGATCAAATCCTATTCAAAACATATATTAATCTGAGTTACGAACTCCCTAGAAAAATAAGGCAAAGTTCAAACACTAGTCAGATGCAAGACAACTGCAACAAAAACCATGTCCTTCTGTTTCAACTTTTTGAAAATTAGTGTAAATGTGAAACCAGTTAAAGATTTAACTACCTTAATATAATAATAAAAAAATATTTTAACTATTTTCAGTGCATTTTCAACTTCTATTTTTCCTATTTTTTTCTATTTCTACCTATGTGGAATAAAATAACTTTGCTCTATATATATATATATATATATATATATATATATATATATATATATATAGATAGATAGATAGATAGATAGATAGATAGATAGATAGATAGAATGAGACAGCAAAACCAAGGCTGTGTGGAATTTTCAGGACATTTATAAAGAGAAAGTTAGTTTTACAGCTGTTTCGAGGATATTAGGGATATCCCTTCATCAGAGATGATATGAGATGGTTAAATAGAGGAAAATGTTAGAGTTCAATATAAGGAGTTATTTTGGAAAAGGAAGGAAATAAGGAGTATAGAGGGAAATAAGAAGTATAGAGGGAAATAGGAGTATGAATGAAGAAATAAAAATAAAAATATATAAAGATGTTATAGTTGTAGTCCCATTATCCAAGGAAAGTGGTAGAAATGCTTCTTGTCTGTGGTATGTAAATTCCAATAGGAGTTCATATTTTGTCATTACAAAGGGAAAGTATGGATGCGTAGATTCCATGTACTATTCATTCAAAGGGGTCTTGAGGTGTGAGTGAAATTTTGAGAATGTAGTGGTAGTATTAAGTGGATAGAAAGGGGAGAAGAGATGTGTATGTTAAAATGAGGAGAGAGGTGAAAAGGAAATGGTGAGAAAAGAAGAAGGAAAGAAAGAGGAAGAGAAAATGAAAACAAGAAGCAAAAATGAGATAATACCAGATAATACCGGACTGGCTTGGTGCTTCAACTTATGTACCTAATTCAACTGTCCGACGAACGGGAACGTGAAACTCTGAGTAACAACTTTTGAGATATTTTTGTTGCCTGTTAATAAAGTACACACACACACATACACATACATACATACATATACATACATACATACATACATACATATATATATATATACATACATGCATATATATATATATATATGAGCGTCCAATAATACTATCCATATCACGTCCTCACTTTGTTGTTTCTTTGTTTTTTTGTTATTGTTTTTTTTAACTATATATATATATATACATACATACATACATACATACATACACACACACACACACACACACACACACACACACACACACACATACATATATATATATATATATATATATATATAGGCAGATAGCGAGCTAGCTAGATAGATAGATAGATGTGTGCGTGTGTCTGGAATTTGCCTTCACCTCCCCTTCCGCTGCACAACCAGTGTTGGTTTGTTCACGTCCCCGTAACTCAGTGATTCAGCTTAAGAGACTGATAGAGGAGTACCAGGTTTTAAAAATATAAGTCCTGGGGGGGGGGGTCGATTTGTTTAAGCTAAAACCCTTCAACGATGCCCCAGCATGGCCGCTGTCCAATCAAAGAAACAAGTAAAAAAACAATAAAAGATAAACACAGAATGACAGACTGACAGACAGACAGATATAAATACATATACACAGATAGATAGATAGATAGATAGATAGATAGATAGACAGACAGACAGGCAGACAGACAGACAGACAGACAGACAGACAGACAGATAGATAGATAGATAGATATACACAAGTACATACATACATACAGACAGACAGACAGACATACAAAGCAGACAGACCGACCGACCGACAAGCCCGACCGCCCGACCGACAGATAGACAGATACAAAAAAGAGAGACACAGAGAGAGATAGAGATAGAGAGGTGGAGGGGGAGGAAGAGTGCTATAACATTACTGCAGAGAGGCAGGCAAGCAGCGGCTATCCGCTGTTACCCAGTAACACTATCAGCACCGCCACCACCACCACCACCGTCACTACCACCATCATCATATGAATCACTGACCTCATTATACAAATGTTTATTACAACTCTAAAATTCCCCCTTATGAAACTATCGAGGTGAGCTCACTTCTGGCACTGCCAGCTCCACTCCCAGCGATGGTTCATCTCCCATCAACTTTCAGCTATTGTTTACTACCAAAATCCGGAATCGATACTCATTCACAACTGGAAGTTTTCAACGAAGGAAAGTCGACAAGTTTGACAATCTCCGCCAAAACCATGCCGTAACAAACCTCTGCTTTATCTATCCACAATTATATACGCACAATTATATACTCGTATATATATATATATATATATACATATATGAATGTATACGCATTGCCGGACTGATTCGAAAGTAAGTTCATATATAACTAACTGTTGTTGTTGATGTTTATGCTTCCTTGGTGTAATATTTGGTGAGAAATTGTAAGATATTCTGGTCTTATGATTGTCTCGTGCTTGCTTTTTAGCCTTGTGTTAATGCTGATCGAAAGCATTCCAGCCGAGACCATCCCTTTTATATACGCGCCCGAACAATCCTGTATACGTATGTGTGTTTATATAAAGTTTGCGTATGTATGTATACGCATACATACACATATATACGTATATATACATATACATACACACCCGTCCACCCACTAACGTTCATCTATCTATCTATCTATCTATCTATCTATCTATCTATCTATCTATCTGTCTGTCTGTCTGTCTGTCTGTCTATCTATCTATGAACATACATACATACCTATACATACTATGCGTGACAATAAGCGTGGGGTTTGACTGCTGCTTCTAGCAGACCGAATGACCTCTATCAAGGACTCCTTTGTTCATAAGATCATACTGTTTTTTATTTATTTCCAACAGCTGATAGTGATTCGAGTGGAATTTGGTTGCTATTTCTCGCAGGCTGATAGCAGAGCTGCCCCCCCCCCCCCACACCTGTTGCTCGACGTTCCGTTTTCTAGAGTTTACAAAGGAAGAAATATTTAGAGAAATATTTCAAATATTTTTCCTTATAAAATATGCTCCAATGTTTTTTTAAGGTGCTGGGGCGTGGGGGTAGGGGGTTAGGATTCTTTTGTTTAAGGGGAGAAAATTAATAAATATTTATACAGAGGGAAACGAAGTTGGTTCGTACGTTCGTCGTCGCTGTTGTTTTTGTTGTGGTTTTGTAGTTGTTTAGTCACAGGTTAGCTCGATCCAAGCACATTCCAGTCGTGACCATCTTATCTTTTTTATCTGGGAAATATTGGGACAACATCATGTAATATATCTTCATTTTAAGCATTAAGAATAAGATTTGAATGCAATTTGGCTGCTATTTCTAGTGAGGTGACCATCTCTACAGGGTCCCTTAACTTACTATTTCGTACAACGTGGGAAGCCTCTCTCATTGGGTTTGTAAATTTGACAAGTAAATGGTGATACTCTCACAATCTCTTAGTTTAGATCTTATTATATATGACTGTGCGTCGAACAATGTACCCTGCAAATATTATTTAGGAACGCCCACATATGAGAAATAACGCCACCGCCAAAATAGCGCGTAGTTTTAATTCTGTTGTGAAAGAGCGTTAAAGTTCAGGAGCATCATGGAGCTCAGCACGTTTCTTCGCCATTCTGATGGGGTTTTTTGGAGTAGCAGACCTTCGAAGTCCCATACCACACGAGAAAGGAAAAACAGTACCTTTTTTTAACCTTCGCCCTTTTTGTAGTATTTCAGTTTTACATCAAACGGAAAATATGCTTATCAAATTTTTTTTAATGAATTTTTACTTGTTTCAGTCATTGGTCTACGGCCATGCTGGGGCACCATCTTGAAGGGCTTAGTCAAACAAATCGACCCCAGTCTGGTACTTATTGTATTGGTCTAATTTACCGAACCGCTAAGTTACGGAGATGTAAACAAACTAAAACCAATTGTCAAGCAGTGAGGTGGGATGGGAACACAAATACACGCACATCTTATCGGGTTTCGATACAGTTTCCATCTACGAAATCCATTCACAAGGCTTTGGTCGGCCCAAAGTGCCACACAACGGGATTGAACCCAAAACCATACGGTCGCAAAGCTCGCTTCTAACCACACAACCGGGCCTGCTTCTACGAGTTCTTTTCCCCAAATTTAATCAAATGTTTCGCACACATTTTGCATGCTGATACTCACACTTTCATACCCCTTTTCTTTTCCAAAGATGCATGGGACTTCGAAGGACAACTGTTCCAAAATTCCTCCCTCACCACAAAGTTCTTTCATTCAAGCTGCCACAATACTAACCCGAGTACAGTTGTAATTGTTCCAAATATAAACACATAGTCAGGATATGCTGTATATAAACATAGAAAGAGTGGTGTGTTGTATATAAACAGAAAGTATACTGTATATAGACATAGAAAGAGCGGTATAATGTATATAAATATAGAAATAGGGGTGTATTATAAATATAAACATAGAAAGTGGGGTGTATTATATATATATAAACATTAAAAAAATGGGGTGTGCTGTATATAAACATAGAAAAGAGTATGCCTTATGTAATCAAAGTTTTCCAGGACAAACGAACTAAATAGTTATTTCTTTACCAAAAACGGCGTAATTTTGAAGTCTTCGGAATAGCAACGAGACTGTTTGGTTATCGTAGATAACAGTCAAAATAACAATGCTGTGTTAGCATTCCTCACCAAATAAGCTGGCAGAGTGGTTAGCACGCCGGGCGAAATGCTTGACGGTATTTCGTCTGTCTTTACGTTCTGTGTTCAAATTCCGCCCAGGTCGTCTTTGCCTTTCATGCTTTCGGAGTCGGTAATTTAAGTACCAGTTGCGCACTGGGGTCGATCTAATCGACTGGCCCCTCCCCCAAGATTTCGGGCCTTGTGTCTAAAATAGAAAAGAATCGTTAGCACGCCGGTTCCTTACCAAATGCTATCATCATCGGCATTTCGCCTGTCTTTACGTTCTGAGTTCAAATTCCACCGAGGTCAACTTTGTCCTTCATCCTTTCGGGGTCGATAAATAAAGTACCAATTGCGTACTGGGGTCGATTTAATCGACTTACCCGCCACCCCGAAATTGGTGGCCTTGTGTCGGAATTTCAAATTAATATTACTCAACAAGTTCAATGTAGACTTCAAGACATAGGCGTAGCTGTGTGTTAAGAAGCTTGCTTCCCAACCACATGGTTCCGGGTTCAGTCCCACTGCGTGGCACCTTGGGCAAGTGTCTTCAACTATAGCCTCGGGCCAACCAAAGCTTTGTGAGTGGATTTGGAAGACGGCAACTAAAAGAAGCCCGTCGAATATATCTCTCTCTATATATATGTGTGTGTGTGTGTTTGTCCCCCTGCCATCGCTTGACAACCGATGCTGGTGTGTTTACGTCTCTGTAACTTGACGGTTCGGCAAAGAGACCGATAGAATAAGTACTAGGCTTACAAAGAATAAGTCCTGGCGTCAATTTGTTCAAACTAAAAGGCGGTGCTCCAGCATGGTCGCAGCCAGATGTCTGGAACAAGTAAAAGAACAACAACAGCGTGGCTTTACTGTTGTTGTTGTTGGAGTATTAGCAGCATCGTTGATGTTGTTGTTGCTATTGTTGCTGCAAGAATTTATTGTTGCGACTGCTGCTGCTGCTGCTGCTGTTGAAAATTCTAGCGAGTTCTCAATTGCCAGGAATCTTTCATCTTCGCTGCAGCCTCTTTCTTTCTCTCATTCCACCAAACGCCTTCACCAAAATGTTCTAACAATAGATCGTGTGTGTATGTGGGTGGGTGTATTCTTTTATTCTTTTACTTTGTTTCAGCCATTGGGGGATATTTCAAACCTGGGTTCTCATTCCTAAGGTATTTTTCAATGTTATTATTATTATTATTATTGATATTATTATTATTCACTGAATAATAATAATAATAATAATAATAATAATAATAATTTCTGGTTTAATAATAATAGTAATAATAACATTGAAAAATACCTTAGGAATGAGAACCCAGGTTCGAAATTTCCTCAAGACACCTGATGAAGGCTGGAAGGTATATCCGTTAAATATAAGTAATGTAAATTATGTACATAATTCCTCATCTCTTAAATATAGAACTGTATTATTCTTTGTAAGCCTGGTACTTAATCTATCGGTATCTTTTGCCGAACCGCTCACTTACAGAGAAGTAAACACACCAAGATCGATTGTCAAGCGATGGTGGAGGGACAAACAAAGACACAAACATACACATATATACATATACATACGACAGGCTTCTTTCAGTTTCCGTCTACTAAATCCAATCACAAGGCTTTGTTCGGTCCGAGGCTATAGTAGAAGACACTTGCTCAAGGTGCCATGCAGTGGAACTGAACCCGGAACCATGTGGCTGAGAAGCAAGCTTCTTACCACACAACCACGCGTAAATATATATATAAATATAAATATATATATATATATATATATTTATATACACACTCATATATATAAATAGGACAGGCTTCTTTCAGTTTCTGTCTACCAAATCCACTCACAAAGTTTGGTTGGTCTCAGTGGAACAGAACCCGGGACCATGTGGTTGGGAAGCAAGCGTCTTACCACACAGCCACTTCCATTGTTTCGGTCATAAGACTGCTGGGACACCGCCTTCGGGGTTGTATTAGTTTATATATATACGTATATTTACATACATATATACATATATATATATATATATATATATATATATATATATATATATATATATATATATATATATATATATATATATATATATATATATACATACATATATATACATATATATACATACATATATATACATATATATACATATATATACACATAAATATACATACATATATATATATACACAAATATATATATATATACACAAATATATATGTACACCCTCGCGTTGTCTGCTCCTTACGCAGAGTTTGACCACCTCCTGTACCTATACCTTAGAGTCATCATGGCGTCTGATGTGGCTTTTTAAACCAGACAATGTTCTGAAAAGACACCCACATAGGAATGAACCTAATATATATCTATATATGTACACGGTGAAACTAATTGAAATTGAAACCATATAATAGTGAGACTATTTTATCACATTACAATAGAGATGTTATTGTTTCACTCGTGATACCTAATACCGAAACAGCGTAAGAGATAAGAGATTGCTCCGGGCTCGCATTAGGCAAGAAGTTCAAAATTTGTTTAGCCCACGACACTCCATGGACCCTAAGTAAGGCATGTGTAAAATTTGAATGAAATCGGTTGGGTTGTTCTCGAGTTTCAGTGGTGCACACATACACACAGAGATGCACAAATCTCTGTGTGTATGCACAAATAGATATGTAAAGCTCATGGATTTATAAAATCAACTGGTGAAGGACTTCAACTTCGGGCCCAGTGCTTCGGACCCAAATGGAAACGGCGTGTAAACCCGTCATGTGTGTGCGCCCTCTTCAATTCTGAAGATCTTACCGTTTTTCTAACCTATCCCTGTCTCAAAGGGACCAATTGTGGTTAGATATGGAGAGCCAAGGCTACACCATCAACCTCGACCCCCAAGACTTGGCTGTCTCAAATGCTAGGGCTCATAGAGCCAGTTACCTGGCTTCATAGCGTATAAGTGACCAAGACCACAGCATTGACCCCCTGAATGGGGTGCCGGTCCATAGCAGGTTTACTCGTTTACAGCAGAGTGGAGTGGAGTAATGTGAAATGAATTTTTTGCTCAAGAACACAACGCACCGCCTGATCGGGGATCGAAACCACGATCTTGCGATCGTCGGTGCAACTCCCGAACCACTACGGATACTGCTAGTTCTTTAAAAATGCCCCCCATCCAAGACACGCTACATGTCACAACGGTGCCCCCTTCGAAACCATCAGGCCGTTGAAGGCACAATAACTTAATACTCAGACGTGCGAACGGTTAAATGAATCTCGGAAATGTTTTGTGCCGCACTAAATCTGCAGGAGCTACTCTGAGGTGTCGTAAGCTTTTGCTCTAAAACCCTTCCGTATCGTCAGCAGGTACTGCAGGGTCACAAACATTTCGCCCCTTAATATGTACGCTTCGCCTGAATAGGGCAGTGAGGACCGAATTAATCCTCGCCTGCGAAGGGTCCCATCTACGATCTCTTGACAAACATTCCCCTTGAGCTGGTTTAAGCTGCCATGCCTATCTTCTTGGTGGTTTTCTTCAGTCGTCTGCGCTCCAGACTTATCGTCTGCCGGAATATGTAATCTAACAGTTTCGTTTATCTCCCTCTAACCGTCTTATCCTTTTATTTATTTATTTATTTATTTATAATCCTTTCATATGGGAGTGAACTCCCTTGCCATAGAAGACTTGTAGTGTCACACAAACATGTGATTTGTGCTGACTAATCAGAAGGCCGTATTCAGTCCATCATTTTCTTTGTTTAATACCTGTAACCAGAACGTTAGACCAAGGATTCAAGCGCGGACTAAATACATCCGCACTTTATGAAACCCTAGATTTCGGTCTAAATTCAACATTTGATCTTTTCCGTTTGATTCCCTGCGCCAAATTGTTTCTTTTTTTTTTTTTTTTTTGAAATTTTCTCCAGAGATCTCTCTTTGCATGCTAATTAACGAAAATCATTCAGTGAAGAACCATTAGAAATTAATATTTTACTAATCTAAGCCGATCAAGAAGCTTCCATTAACGACATATCGGAATTGCCGTGTGTTTTCATCTTATTTGCTTC